>NC_079375.1:14159491-14459491 GCF_021018895.1 Seriola aureovittata
CATATTATGTGGTTAAATCGAATTAAAATCGCAGGATTTGGATCTTAAGTCAGAGTGAGGAGCTGGTGTGTTCTTTACCTCCACAAGGTGGACTCTGCCCTGATACAGCCTGTCTGGATGTGGGACTTGTGAAGCAATGTGGATCAGGGTCATATCTTGACCCTAGGGAGAAATAATGACATGGATAAATAAGGTGTGTTTCTGTCACCGGAAAAAGGAGACGTCCAAGAGTGAAGAAATTAGTGACACTACACACAGTCAGCACAACATCAGGTCTTCTGTCCATCAGAGTCATCCCCTCACTAGGAATCCCGAAGGATTTGGACTGGTAGGTAAGGAAACCACCATAAGATGTAACCTGGGAGAAAAGGAGAAAGCCCAGATATGTTTCAGTTTATCTGCAAAGACTGTGGAAATAACTGAATTACAAGATACAGTTAAAGGAAAATTCTGTATCTATGCAACCTGACTCTTATTTCTCAACTAGGAAGCAATAGTTGAGGTCATCATTTCTATCAGTGTAATTCCAAAGAATATAGGAACATTGCAACATTGCAAAGTACGCAAGGAAAGAAGGAAAATAAAACATAAAATATAATGTTTTATAATGTAATGTAATATAATGAACACAGCTGAAATTTCCATTGTGTGTAACACTGGTAAGTGAAGTAGTTGAAAACTGAACCATAAAGTAGCTAAAAGTTTAATACTAGTATTTTCAAATTAAAATTAGTCATTTCAACAGTAAGTTTAAAGTGGGAAAGCAGCTAGGTTGCTGAATCCTTAGATCTCAACAATTATGTGAGTAAAACAGGGAACACAACAAAGCTCGCAGAATTTTCTTTTAATACCGAATTTCACTTTTGCTTTGATTTTTAAATACAAAAATAACTTCAAATCTATTACTGTGGAAATAAACAAATATATTTAAACATCAGTAAACATTTATTGACAACAGCGTTCTTGTTGCCTTGGTGTTATCTCCCTCCACTGACTCACCCTGTCTCCCAGGTAGGACTGTGGTGCCACCCAGTGTAGAGTCTGAACAGTGGGAGGAAGCTCCTGGATGTCTGCCACCACTGTGTTACTGGCTGTGTTCAGCACAGAGGGAACCTCCTCCTGGTCAGGTCTTTCCAGATGCCAGCCCCGCATCTCAACAAACTAATAGCAGGAAGTATAGAGTTAAAGAGAAAAATTCATCCCTAAACTGTATTATACTGTGCTAATCCAAATATGTTTTATTGAGAGGTGTGTTAATCTAATAAAAACAGACAAACACCTCACTATTCTGGAGAATGCAGCAGCAAGATTTGACTTGATATTGTCATGATATTTGGAATTGTGACTATTCATGAAGTAACTTTTCAACAACAAATGCACAACTAAATCTGAATAATAAAATGTGCCAAGATCCCCATAACACCAACATTTCCTGAACAACACCCGTATGTGCAGCTTTCATTAAACACATGACACAGTTCACCACATAGCAGCTATCAGCCGGAAGGTTTTATAGGCATAAAATTTTCACAGGCATTCACAGACATGCAGGGACACGAAACGCAAACACACACACCTTCCCCCTGCGTTTGCTGGAGCTCTGACACTGGTCAGCGGCTCCGAAGCAGAAGCAGCTTGTACAGCCGTGAGGGTTGGAGGAGTCAAAATAGAAGGAACCATCCCGACAGGTATCACACCTGACACCAGCTACATTTCTCTACAAACATGTTAGCAATAACAGAGAGGAGGTTAGAGCAAGAAAAGACAAATGAACCGAAAATGAGTAAGAAGGCGTATTTAAGTCTGCAGTTTGATGAAATGAACTCACCTTGCAGAGACACCTCCCTGTGTCTGGGTGGCACACGTTAGGTGTGACACCGCCTTGATTACAGTTACAAGGTACACAGTCAGGGAAGCGATAGTAACCTGCAGCACAACGATCACACTGTCGGCCCCCAATCCTTGCCTTGCAACTACATAAAAATATACAGTCACATTATTTTTTGTTTCAAATTTTGGATTCAATGTGGTGCATTTATAAAGTCAGAGTTTACACATACTAATGAAAACCAATAGCTTTTTGTAAATAGCAAAATACAGTAAAACCCCATTGCATGCATTTACTATGTTTGTTCAAGAATTCCATTTTGTCTTTAATAAAAGACGCATCAACAAAGTGGTGGAGGGAGCTGACTTTGAGACTGAAAACCTACATGACAGAAAGCACAATCTGTACATCAGCACGACTGGACTGTGAGCTAATCCCCTCATTAATCACTTTTAAGTGGTTTGGTGTCATGTTTCACTTTCACTGATAGAAGCTGCAGGCTTCACATTCCAGCCTTTTTCATCACTCATAAATTAGTGCATGAAAGAAAAAAAATGTACTGGCAAGGAACAAAACCATCATTTGTGCAGCTGTTCAATAAGCACTTTAAATTATAATGAAATAGTACAATCATACAATTAATAAGATTTAAGAAATGATATCATGAAAAGATAATGAATTGGAGCAACTTTTATAATAGAGTGACATTTCAACTGTATATCAGAGGTAAATAAGAATATATAAGGTAAATCAATAATAAATAGAAAAAACAAAAAGTAACATTTTAGTTTTTTTAGTTTTTTTTCACTTCATGAAACATGACAATTTTTTACATCCCTGGTTGCTAATACAATACAAAGTGAACAAAACTACATACTGTTTAATTGACCCATCTCACTAATAAATGCTAAAATCTACTCTTGATGAGTGCACAGTATTTTGTAGGTTTCCACTCACTTGCATTGCCCAGTGATGCGTTCACACTGAGGTCCTGCATTGGCTTTGATGCCATCCGGAGAGCACTCACAGCCCTCGCAGCCCAGCAAAGGGTGGTAGTTGAAAGTCTGATTCTGACACACGTCACAGGCTGGTTTGACTGTCTGAGGAGGGCAGATACACCGTCCCGTCACCTCGTCACACAGTCGGCGGCCACACTCACACGCTGCAGTAAAGAAAAGGGATTTTATCAGGTCTAATACACGCACAAATTTCATTCTGACTTGAGGTTAGAGGGAGGGAGTGATGATTTAAAACCAAAAGCTGTGTAAAGAACTACAGCATGTGGCAGGTGTGGATATTTTTGGCACCTTCTCACATGGGATATTTTGTATTTGCAGTCTCACCTGAACAACATAAGTTGTTTACTCACGTCTGCAGTAGGGGAAGCCATAGTATCCAGTGGTACACTTTGTGCACTGTCGACCAATGACATGCTGCCTGCAGTGACACTGTCCTCCAACTGGATCGCAAGTGGACCTTGTGGAGCCGGATTTATCACAGTTGCAAGCCAGAGCTCCATCATTATAGGCTGCTACGAGAGAGCGGGCAGAGTCTCTGCAGAACTGGGAAGAAGTTCTCGGGCTGAAGAGACAGAAAAATAAAAGGACTTCCTTCAAATACGTATGTGGATTTATACCCAATTATTACAGCTAGAGGGCACAATTTACAAAAACTTCCACTGTACTGTTTACTATTGTAAAACTGCTGCACTGGTAAAGCTGGACAAATAGATTATTGCCCTGAAAAAAACAAAAAACGAATCAACATATTATAGATTATAAGACAGAAATGCTGATCAAACAAAGCATATCAACAACTGATCAGATCTTTAAAGCACCCTTCCAAATGGATTTGAGTCGTGCTTATGTTTCCGACATGGTGGATACCTACTTAATATAGAACCCTTCTCCTCTGCATTGCTGTATGAAATCTGGAGACTTATCCAGCGGCTTCTCTTTCAGGAGATCTGGGGTGTAACTGTTATCAGGAACCAACAAGATGTAATCCTACACAAACGATACAAACCATAAGAAATGATTGAAAAAACACACAATCTCACCAAAAACTTCTACTTTGGTTTGAATATGTGCTTAAAATATATTTATCAGTATGATGAAGAGGGTGATAAACAGATAAACTGGGAATTTTAAGTGTTTTAGCTGTATTTTTCTATTTTCTATTTTATCTAAAGAAGGAAAGGAAAGCAAGTGAACAACACGCAACAAAGTGCAACCTGCTCCAGCCTTACAGAGGTTGGAAGCTCAGCTTTTATAAAGCTGTGTGGGGCTGCCAGGTAGAATACAGTCTCGTCATTGTTGTTGTTGGGGGTATGGTATAACACTGAGGAGAGAGGACCTCAGCATGCCAACAACTCCAGTACAAAACACAGACTCCTCAAACATTCAGACTTTACACAGAACTAAGTCTCATTCATTTTTTTCCCACAATTCTCTCATTTAATTCTTAAAATTAAGTGGATGAACATAATCTAGACGCAGTGTTTGATTTATCACATGCACCACTGACCAGAATAAGGGTGTTCCTAGGTGGCACGATCACAGAGATGGTGGGCTGCCGCCAAGAATTCTGGTCCAAGTCAAGGGCAATGCGCCCATCAGCGATGACTACTTCCCTGCAGCCTGAGACCGCAGGGCAGAAGGATGCATTTATTGAACCTGCAAGATAAGAGCCGAGTTAAAACTGAGAAAAGAAAGGAGAAGAGACATTAGCATGCTGCACAATAATCCGTTTCTCAGTTAAAGCCATATAGGGAAGTGTGTCCTTTGAACATCGTGACATGAGCTCAGCAACGTAAGCTGCTCTTAGGGAGGAATCATCCCATCACTGAGAAGGCTTTCCCAGTTACTGCCAGAGTAAACATGCCAATATGCAACAGGAAGTAATAAACTCTTAAATTCTATTTGATCAGGCATTAGTCAGCCACACGTCCTCAAACACACTCACCCCTCCAGTCATGCCCTGCGTCCACTCGGACCTCCACAGGGAAGGAGGTATGTTCAGGCTGATGATAATGGACAACAACCACATACCTGCCTGGGAGGGGCACCCTGGGAGTGAAATTGATCTCTGTCTGTAAGAAAGATGGAAAGGAAACTGTGGAAAGTGTCAACCAGACGAGGTGAAATTGAAAATTAATGTCAGTGCAGAGGTTGCCTCAAGCTCCCTGCAGCAAATCCAGAAAAGCTCAAACTCTACATGAAGGTTAGGAAGGGCAGGGCATGTTTTTTTACTCCGATACCTGAGGGAATTTAAGCAGTATCCCATCACTCTGCGGTTCACGGACAGGAAACAACCCGGTCTGTCGTCTCCATCTCAAGTCCTCATTTTCTCCTTGCCTGGGATCAACAGCTGGTGTGGATGATAGTTGACCATCACGGGCCGCATACAAAACCCAGGCTGAGGTTGGCTTGTCAAACCGCCTCAGAACACAGTGCCGACTGGAAACATTAAACAGAAACAAGCTGCTGTTACTTAAAGCCTGTTGATAGTGGTTGAAACCCTACTGCAGCAGAAAAATGTGACTTGTTAGGAGAGGGGTCTGTGACCAGTCAAAGGTTATGACCCGTGAAATAAGATTCATCTCCTATAATCCTCTTTTCAGTCTTGACTTCCTATAGCAATCATACTCTTCTCTCATCTATATGCAGAAATCCTGGCATCACACACACTTCTAAGGACAGCTTCAGTTTTACAGACTCAACACTCAGATTATTGCAGAATTTCCCTCTTGGTCACTGTGTTTTTTCAGATTTAGAAACTAAATCAGTACACAGAGATGTTCTTTTATTCACATGGAATTACTGATTCCTACTTTTACTTTCTGCTGTACAACAACTTTAATATTCACTTTTTCCTTTCAAGTCAATTCCAGCGTATTTTCTTTGTTGACGTATTCTGGCCGTTTGCGAGGCCCTTTCCAGCCCTATTTAGAGTGAATTACATATTAAATGACAGGGCTGCACTGACAGCTGTAAACACACATGTAACTGTAACATCTAACCTGGTCATTAGGTTCAGAGTGAGAGTAAAATTAGTGCGTGAGGGAGGGAAAGAGAGAGTTTGACCCTAAGTTTAGCCTCAGGTAAATGACCTTGCCCAGCTGCAGGAATGCATGTAGTTACACCTGGAAAACAGATGTGTGTCTCCACTCTCCCAAACAACACCACAATACAAATGACTAGTGTGGTAGCATCATCCCTAAATTGTAACTTCCACTGATGTTGTAAAAGTCTCCATGTGACCAAAAACATGCCTTGGGGTTTATTCAAGGCGGCCTACCTGTCTTCAGTGAAGCGGCCATGAGTGGAGACACAAAGCACCTTGGGGTCCACATACTCAATGGAGAACTCCTCTGCTGGCACCGCATACACTTTGTACTACCAAAAGAAACATGTTTATTTAATTGTTTACTTGATTGCATGCTGGCATCTAATTCATAACATATAATAAATCTTTTGTGGAAACATTTCTCTCACCAGCAGGAATGAGGTTGTGGAAGTTTGCAGGAGAAGTTCTGTTTTATGAGTGAGCTGTAACACTGCCACTTGATTACTGCTGTCCACCGCCACACTCCGGCACAAAAAGCTGCAGGAGTTATAAGACACTACAGCTACAAACATACATATTCTACAACGATTTCCTTAATTTTTACACACTGTTAAGACAAAAACAATAAAATACAAACATTCTTTTGGAGGCTGGAGCAACAAATACAGGACTTACCTGTAGGCGCAGCTGTAAATATTAGCCCTGGCCGGGATCTGGCCTTCAAGCTGGCCACTGATGAGTATGTTGACATTCTGGACGGCGTCCACCTCACTGGCGTACTCCAGGACAAGGGCGTATGGGCCAGAGCGAGGCACACGCAGAATGAGCTGAAGCTGAGACTGATGGACACATGACAGAACGTAACATTGAAAGGTAGCAGTTTTAAGAGAATAAAAATGAATTCCAAAATAAATACATAAATATGACAAAAGGTCAAAAGCTCAAGTTCAAGATCTGACTTAAAAGATAACACAGATTTAGCCTTGGCTAACTGGGCAGGTAGTTCCACAGTCCGGGGAGTCCTGATGGAAAAATGCAATCACCTGCTTTTATTCTGGGCTTTAAAACAGCAGATAGGAACTTGTCCAACTGTTTTATAGCGTGTTCAACCTATTTATACTGTTAAGGCGGTGTCTACAAAACTGAAACCAGTAGTTTGAGTAAATCTCTACATTGCAGATGTTTGGGGTCATGGCTTCCCACCTGTCTGCCATTGACAGCAGCCATCTCAGGGTGATCTGGGGTGAGACGCCGCACACGTGCCTGCCTCCTTCTGCGCCCGCTGCGGCTGGAGAGTCTTCCCTGTGAGCCCAGTGCAGAGCTGAAGCCATCCATGGCCACATGCTTATACAATAGACAGCTGAGACAGAATCACACAGGCATAGCTGGATTCAGTAAGGACAATAAGAGATTATCACACTATCAATCTGTTTTAGCTGATGTGGAAAAAAACAAACATGTTCATGAAGTATTGCTCAACAAGGAATATTTAGATTTTATTTTATGATGGCGATCCCTTTTGGAAACTGTCAGCTCATGTAGACCATTGTAGACTCTATTTAAAAATCTGGCTGTGAAAACAAAACCTACCTATTTCTATGTATGAAATAGAACCAGACCTCAAAAGTGTTGAACAAAATCTTTTAGGAATTACTTTGTGTTCCTGTTTGCGGTGGGTAGGTATGTGCAGGGCTGGGTGATCTTTTCCTGCAGCAGAGGAGCCTCATAGTAATCCCGGGGCAGGAGCACTAAATAGTCCTAGGAAGTGAGAGTGGCAATGAGAACACAGTCTATTGTACATTTGATATTTTTCTCCAATGCAACAATGAACTGAGGACTGAATGAAGTGCAATGTTACACTTTTTACATGGTAACTTCTAGACATCATTGTCTTCCTTGATGGACTCACCAGTAGCACCCCCTCTGCCCTTATATGAATAATCCATTTCCCAGGAGTCAAAGCAAAGGGCTCAGCAAAGCCCTCCCCTGGGACAGTGAGGAAGGACGGGGAGCGACTCGCAGGGAATATGACTTCCTTACTCTGATCTGACCCTGGCAAAGACAAGCAGAAATGTCACGTGTAATGTTACACACTAACAGAAAATACCTATGCTGGATGGGATATTATCAGCATAATAATGTCATGCACCAACTTACATATTACTGTCATGAAGGAGATGATTTAAATTCTTTAATGGTGGGTTAGATTTGACACTTTGATGGTGAAATGTAAAAGCTGATTCAGGGTCAGAGGCAACCTTACCTGCAGTGCCTCTGCTTTTGGTAGCCTTGATGCTACCAGTCACACTGGTGCTGCTGGGGTTAATGAACCGCAGAACCACACGGAATAAGTGCTGCGTCCCTTCTTTTGGCTCAACATGCACTGTTACTCTGATTTCACTCTGCAGGGACAAGAGTGACACACAGCTGACGCGATGGCACAGGTTTGAGTAGACGATGACGGTATAATGTTAACAGAAAGGTTAGGAATCATGTCTGGTGGGCAGAGACGTTAAACACAGAGCGCAGGTTAATCAACAGACAGCAAGCAAGGTGAAGAGAGGAAAATACATCCAAAAGGAAGGCAGGCCCTTCACTTACAGTCACAGCAAGACTGAAAGCCAGCTTCGTCCACCACCAAGATCCTTGCTCTCATTCGTTTTCTCCCCTTTTTTGGGGGGGTGGCGTAGCGCATTACAATATGGAAAGGGCCAGGAGAACCAAGGGTAAGCGTTAAGATCACCTCCGGCTAAAGAGAGATAGTGTTAGTTCTAGGAAAGCTGGTTTCCACATTCCCACATCAGCCCTGATATAAGAGAGGCTTGTGTTTTTTTTAGCAGGAATATCAGTGCAGCAGTAAAAGCAAAAGAATCACAGTGGTTTCAGAATAGATTGAAAAACGTTGAAAAAGGAAGCTATAAGGTTATTGAAGTGGCAGATAGATACTCCCTGAAAATAGACTTTTCCCCGCGATAATGTTATTTATTACAATAACCACATCAACATATCCAATACATCAAGGCACTGATGTGAATATGTACCAACCTGTGCAGGAGACATAATAGCATAACCTCTCCAGCTGAAATCTGGAAACTCTTGAGGGTTATAACCGAAGCGTACCGGTCTGGCATTTGGTGTGGTGCCATCCTCAACCTCAAACTTCAGTTGGTGCAAAGAAGGAAAGTAGTAGTTTGGTGCTGGCCTAACAAGGTACAGGAACATTTAAATTAAAACCACGTTCTGTAGTAATCATAACTGCGTCGATTTGCAAAAGAGAAAAAATGTGGAATCAGGAATCAGAATGAATTAAAGTCATATCTTACTCAGTGCATTCACGGCCAACTATATTCTTCCGACACTGACACTGTCCCGACATCTCATCACACGCCATGCCAATGGCACCGCCTACATCACACTGACAATCTATCAGGCAGAGTAGAATTATTATTATATAATTTACTCATTTAATGGCCTAAGGATGAAATTTCTTATTGTCACATACTTCCATGCACAATTCAGGATTTAGCAAAACTGCTCATATTTAATGTTACAGAGGAATAACTAGGATTTGAAACAATGTTTTCAGGGGCTTAAAAGAGTAACTTAATACCAGGCTGAAAAGCAGTGTCTCTCATTAAAAGTGTGTTGCACCTCTGACAATACTCAGCATCATGGGTGAAGTTGTGTGGTTGGGTGTGATCAGAAGTGCACTGCTACAACCACATCCCACAGTGACATCATGGCGTACTAACACACACTTCTACATTGATTCTGTGAAGTGAGAACTTAAACCACTATAGTTCTGAAAAAACAAGATTTTCAGCTGGTGTTACGGTGCTCTTTAAAAATAACCTGATTAAAGCCCTCTGTTTAGTCTTGAAGATAACAACCAGCATGTTTATTCATTAAAGTTCGCTCTTAATATGTGTGAGTTAACTTGTAACTTTCTCATGTTATCATATGCTATAGTAACATAGTAAACAGTACATATTATACCTAAATGAGATGTGATCTTTGAAATTTGGTCAAGTAGGATTTCTTACCCTGACAACCAAAATAATTCTTTTTATGCAGCATGAAGTATCCGTCCTTACAGGTGTCACAGGAATGTCCACATGCATTAGGCTTACAGTGACATTGTCCACTTTTCTAGACAAACGGATAATCAGGAGAAAATTCAATTTTAGAAAACTGAGCAAAGGAAAGCACAGCAAAGCACTCTGTTACTGCACTTTAACATAATACACTTTGAATAATACATGTGTATAAGTCACCGGAGGTAATACTGAAATACTCACCTGTTCACACTCTCCGACACCGCTCAGAGTCCCTTTCAAATCACACCGACACTCTGGCATGAGAGAGAGAAACAGAAAGAGAGGGGAAAGGTTATGAAAATGTAAAGGGGGATCTACAGTGAATAGACTCTGATTACAGGATTTTGTCACTTTCATGGGCGAAACACAACAGCACAAAACCCTCCAATCTTCAGAGATCTGCACATCAAAGGTCCAGAGGAGGTTTACTGCCACGACTTGCTTTCATCCCAGCCAAAAAAACGTCCCCTTAATGTCCGGCCACAGTCAACCAGAAACATTCTTTTAAAAGCTCTTTTTTCCCCCCTCTCCTTGTGTCTTCAGGCAGCGTGGTAGTGATAACATTCTTGCTAGAGAGCATAACTGTAACATTAGACAGGTATCTAGACAAAGCCTTTAACTGTGCCCTCACTGGCTGGATAATAATAAGTATTTCCAGTGGATTATTTTTTTGGTTATTGTTGTGTGGGTAGAAAAAAGACAAAGTCCAAAAGGTATTGTATGTCTTTAATGTGCCACGAGATACTCGTTACTGGTCTGTCACAGTATGAATCTCATGTTCACTTGCAGCACCACGCTGAAAGCAGTTAAGTGGAATTTGCCTGTATTAACGTGTTATTCCTCAGCTCCCCTGTGAGGGACGAGAAGGCAGATCCGGCCTTGTTGACAGGGGTATGTTGACATATCCTCTGGATAAGAGGGGCCAAGACCCATATCAGTACCTTGTCAGATTGCTACTGGTGATTTAATACAGTGAGAAAAAATGGAGTCAGTGATCAGTACTACCACTTCTACACCTTATTTTCTAACACCTTTTACAAAATTAAGTCACTTACCTAAACACCCACGAGGGTTGTTTGTTGCCAGATTCCAGTAGAGAGGTTTACACCTGTTGCATAGTGTTCCCTCTACGTTTTGTAGACAGTGGCACGAGCCCTGAAACAACAGATAAGGAAGTTAAGGATTGTTGAGACTGGCAGCTACTGTTGAAAGCAAAGTTATGTTTGTTTACTATCAGATAGATTGAAATCAGTTGCAAGCGTCTGCGTATTGTACAACAGTGCAAGCTTTCTGAATGACTGGAAATTGGCCACTATTCTGTCTTTCTTTTGAACATATGATATGTTCCAAAAAGAAGAAGAAAATTACCTTCCAGAAACACTGAATTAACTGAGAACCACTTCATGTTGTTGTTGTTTTTTTCTTCCCCTTCAAAATGGAAGGAAGTCTCTCTTCCTTTTTTTAATTACATCTACATTTCAGGGGAAAAACACTTCCTTTTACAAATCTGCTGGTTGAAGTTTTGACTGCACAGCTGTGTTATCAGTTTTTGGGCTGTTAGTCCATGTGAATCCACACCCAAATGGCAAGTGCTGGATTTAGACTATAACCACTTCTGTTACGAAGGCTAAGAAAAACTTGATCAAGGTTGGGCTGTGATTAAAGTGTGAATTAAATTTTATGGAGAGTGTCATACCGTTTGAGGATTGGTGACCTCAGTTCCTGCTACATTACACTGACTAACGGAGGCTGGAAGGACAAAATGGAAAAAACGTGTAAATCAGTCAGTTAAATGGTTAGTTTCTATAAATATAGCACAAATATTTTACAACACATGAAACAACTTTAAAAACTTCAAAGAGGACACTACATAACCCTTCCAAATAGCACTGCCACATTAAATATTATTTGTTTAAATGATAGGTGCTGCTTCTGCCTCACTCCAAAAATGACTGCATTTATGAGCATGATTGTCCAGCGTGGTTACCTGAGCACTGAGGGAACCTGAGTCCAGAGGCACAGCGGTCACATTGCTGGCCCACCACCCCTGGCAAACACAGGCACTGACCCGACAATGGGTTGCACGTGTTGCCATGCGAGCCTTCAGGTGAACATCGGCAGGCTGGAGACAGGAAACAAGTTGACTAAGAACTTAAAATGCATGAAAAGAGTTTAAAAATGAATCCTGTTTTTTTCCCTCTGTGATTCCCAGTTGTCTTTTTGTCTATTCTTGGGAATATAATTCCCACAGAGGGAAGAAGTCCATATATATCTCGTGTCTCAGCTCTCTGTGAAATGTTGTGTCATGCAGATTACATTAACTGAATCAATGTGGATGACGACGGATGACGTTTTACGGGATACTGTGGGAGAATGAGAATGTTTGCTCCACAGAGTCATGAGAAGAGGCCACATTAAGTCCAGTGAAACCAGCATCAACATTTTTTCCACCAGCGCTCAGATCAGCAGAGGTCACGTCACATGCACCCAGTTGGTTTATCTATCTAATTACACTGGTGAGGTAGAGGGATGAGACCTCACTCACCAGCACAGTCTGGGTATCCATAGTAGCCTGGTGCACATTCGTCACACTCCTGGCCCTCGTAGTTGGGCAGGCAAATACACTGACCACTTGGACTGCAGACACTGTCAGCCGCACCAGCCCCATGACAGAGACACGCTAGAGGAAGACAAAAAGCATGTTAAGTGATGTTTTGCTATTTTGCATGGTTAGACACTCATTACTCACAAAAATCCAAACAGTTCATTTTATTATTACAGCACTGAAAGTTTTCCTAAAAAATCTATGTAAAATAGTTTAAAAAAAGACATAATCTTATAACACTATTATACAAAATTGATGGTAGAATTCCATAACCTGATCATAGGATAATATATATTCTGTTAGTTTGGGCTTCTCAGGTAGATTTAAAGCGCTGAGGTTTTAGTGAACTTAAAAATGAACATAATATTGCGCTGATTGAAGTGTACTCATTCCAGGAACTAGTGCAACTAATGGAACTAGTGTAATTTCCACAGTAAGTCCAAAATATGAATACTAGCTACACTGCCATGTGGAAACAAGTCTACACTATTACAGCTTGTGGTTAGCTCTTCATGTTTCATAATCACTCTTGACAAGTAACACTGATGAGGTTGTGTTTGTACAGACTGTGGGGGGTGAAAGTTAAGTGGTATGGTGATTCTTTCTCACCCTGGCAGTTTGGGAAGGAGTGGTATCCAGGTTGACAGCGGTCACATCTCGCCCCCTCCACACCCTGACGGCACAGGCAGCGCCCTAAAGCATCGCACACCCCATGCACTGTCCCTCTGTAGTCACATATACACTCTGTGCACAAACACATGAGAAATGTTTATTTTAATAATAAAAGTAAAAAAAAAAAAAATTCCTAACTAATAAACTCAGTGATCCTGTTGAATCCTGAATTCTTATAAATGACACTGAGCGCTTTCTTTGGTCCAGCTGAACAACAGGGAATGACAAACATTTGCAACAGTTGAACTACTCTCATATTGTGGCACAGAGTGTGGTAAAGCTACACTGGTGACCATGTCTTGCCAAGCCTCGCCTGGTATTGGTATGTGAATAGACTTGGCACTAATACAAGACCGCCACCAGAGAGACCGCCAGTTTTCTTTGTCCCTAAGCAGCTTCCAAACATTAAAATCAGCTTTTCAAAGGCTGCTAATGAAATTCCTTCTCAGTCAGCTCACAGGATGAAAGATGAACAGACAAGTTTAGATTGCTAGATAGAAAACTTACATTGTTTGTCTAGATTCTCTGACAAATGCTAAGACAGAAAGTCAAGAGCTAAAGGTCTTCATTTTAATAGAAAAATGCCATATTACTAATAATGAGTTTCCCAGCTTGTTTGGAAACCAGAAAAGGGAATTTAGTAGGGAAATCATAACTAATAATAGACTGGTTAGCTCTCACTGAGCAGTCCCAACTGACTAATGCTATCATGAGAGGAAAGAGACCACTTGAACTTAAATCCCCACTGATGGACATCAAAATTCAAGACCATCGGACTGTTATGCTCAACAACTGCAAGAAATCTGCTGTCACTGAGCAGAACATTTGCTCTGACGATATATTATACCAGTATTTCAACCATCCCATAAACCTAACCATAATATCCTCCCAGTTCTGTTTTCATAAAGCCTACAAACATAACCCAACCTAGATATAGGTCAAGTCATTAAGCATTATACTGTATATACATTAAGCACTTTCTTGACTGACCCCGACCACATGTTCTTATCGTTTAACTCTACGGAAAACCCAGTCAGACTCAGCTGTGCCTTAAATGTTCCTTCTCAACAACCTGGGCTGCTTGTAAGGAAATGTGACGCAGGTGAGGATCAACAATTTTTGGATAGAGGAAATGCAAATGAAAAGAAGTAATAAAAGTAGTTAACACGGCATAGCCATGTAAACACCCCTATAGTAGCACAACATATCAGGTCTAATCACACTCACGCTGACAGGTGGGTGAGCCGAAATAGCCTGGAGGGCAGGAGGTGGGCTCTACACAGAGAAAAAGAAAAAAGGAAAAACAGCATATTTAATGATTGCTTAAAAATGCTTGTCAAGCTAAACTGTGTTATGAGGCACTACAATTTTTTTTTTAACTGAACTTACCCACAATAGGACCTGCAGGGGATTTGGTGGTCACTGGGTATATGGGATATCCTGATTGCAAAGGAAAGGTAAAAAGTTCAGACCTCCACTGATGAGAAACTGCGATCAAGTAAAACCGGAAGTCTTTATTTATATCAAAAGCTAAAATTAACATGAAAAGCAAAAAAACTGTGAAAACTACAGTTTGTAAAAACTACAGTTTCTCCAGGTAAAAATGAAAGTGTAAAAGTGGTTTTATGGGAGTTACGTGCCAAACTATTTCTTGGCCAGGAGCAGCTGCCAAGAAAGAAGAGGAGACTCCAGGAAATTACTGCTCCCAGTCAAAAAAACGTCTGGCACAAAACTTTGTCTTTACACTTACATTTTTGTACAGATTGAGCAAATAAAATTTAACAGTTTTATTAATTAGCTGCAGAGGTGCAAGTAGGCGGATTTTGGTGGCTTTGGTCGAGAGAGGCTAACTGTTTCACCATGTTTCCAGTCTTTATGCTAAGCTAAGCTATTGGCTCCAGTTACATTTTTACAAACCAGAATTAAAAGTGGCATCAATCTCTTTACATCTAACTTTTGGCAAGAATGTGAATAAGCATATTTCCCAAAATGTCAAATTATTCCTTTAATCTGCGTTGGGGTTTGTACACTCACAGGTTTTTATAGCTAGCCTGCAGCTAGTACGACCAGTAGCTGGAAGAGGCTAGTGTTCATGTTAACAGCCTGCATTGTTGTGTAACAGACATTGCTCATTCAGCAATTGTGGCCATAGTGGTCGTTTACAGCAAAAGTAACAAAGCCTCGCTTTAAATGCTAACACACAACAAGTTGCAGAAAATTCATACAGCAACTCAAAACAGCAGAGAAGCATCTCCTGAAACCCAGACAGCCTCTTAATGACTGTGTCAACATGTTTAGACTAGTTTGTCAGAGAGACCCAGTTTTATTAAGTTCTTGTAGTAAATCTATTGCTAATAAAGAGCCAAGTCTGGATCAGTGCGCAACTAATTTCAATTTTATATGACATGAGAATCAGTACACCTGGGGCACATTACAGGCCTGTTGCTTTTTATATGTATAATGACTGTACAAAACTAATATTAAAGTTTTAGAATATAGTACATGTCAATCAGTGTTTTACAGTAAAAAAAAAACAAAAAAAAAAACAAACAGTGAATGTCAGTTAAATGTTCATTCAGAGTTCAGGATCACAGAAGTAGGACGCTGTAGCAAGTTCACGCAAAGACCTTTGAAAGGCTTATGTTAGTCAAAGCCAGAAAAAACACTGCAAGAAAAAACAAAAATAACTCAAATTGATGAAAGATGGTAGACCGGGTGGCTTGTCTCTATGCCCTTGCAGCTTCCTGAGTCAGATCAGAATGAGATATGGGGACACTCTCTTTGTGTGTCTAATATCTGCGCCTGTTTGTTTAGATAGAGGTATGGCATATGGAATGTGCAGTAACGGTTGTCAATACTGTAGCATGTGCATGCAACCTTCTGCTAGCCGAGCAGCATTAAAGGCATAAAGGCATACCTGTTTCAAATAGGCTTTGTCCAAGGAAAAGTCCCCTCAAGGGGAAACTGACAGACTGAAACATGAAAGGCTAAAAAATTGAATATGAAACTGATTCCACCCATCAAAGGGTAGGTTCAGTTTCTCCTGACCCACTATACCTTCACACTCTGAGCTCCCACACACAAACACATAATGTTAACAAATAAAGTTTTCTCTTTTATCCAAGATTCAAAAGTTCAAAGCTTAGACCAACGTCACCCTCCTTTTTCACACTGCCTTTATTTGTAGCTATCAAAGATTGTGATTCATGCCATATGACTTACAGAATTACATCTTTAGCACATTCACTCCTATGATTCCCAACTGCCCCTCTATTTATCAGAAACCCTTTAAGTAAAATTCCTATCCAGACTTTGAAGGATTTAACTAAAACCAAACTTACGAATGCACTGAGGGTAGTAATAATATCCGTCAGCACAGCGGTCACAGTTTTCTCCAGCTAATTGTGGCTTGCAGATACACTTTCCAGATCCCATTTCACAGCCGGCTGTAGTCCTTTGATCACACCTGCAGGCTGGTGAGGATCACATGTTTTTATGAAATAGAAAAACAAAAACAAAAAAAACACACATACATATATAATATATATATATATATATATATATATATATTATATATATATATATATATATATATATACACATACATACATACATACATACATACATATATAAAAATATATAAATATGACCACATATTAACAGGTACATCAGTGTAGACTAACATGCACATGTATACACATCAACAGAGCACAGAATTACTGATTATAAGGCATCAGACATTTACTGTACATAACATAAAATCTCAGTAAGAAGTACACAAAGCTTTCAACCATCCATCATCTCAAAATGAAAGAGCTCAAAAGCAAATAATTACTGAAGCCTTACTGACTCTGACTTTTGCCCAAATGAACACCTTCCGCTGTTAAGCTCAGTTAAATGAGTTTGTGGATTCTAAGGGTTACTTTGCAAAGCACTCAGGGCAACCTGTTCAGTTCCACTACTTTCTAATGTCCAAACACAACTGGCAGCTATTTATATGTCTAGGAACAGCTATGGGCCATTAAAGTAATGTAAACACCAGCAGAGCCCAGTTTAGCAATAATACGTGCTGTGGTGCCAGTGGTTGTGCAATGGTGCCATTTGTGTCCGTCTCAAACAAGACGCTGATGCGTCTCTTTGAACTGAACACTGTTTTGGCTTTGTTTGTTAGTCATAAATACTGTAGGTCAAATACCTACATGGTGAGGCATTATTTTAGTTACCAAGCTACCTGTTGCTGTCTCTTAGAAATTTGACCGTCACCAAGTTTCAACATCAATACGTTAAATTAGCATAATATGTTTTTATTGTTTTTTTTTAAGACAGCAGAGGAAACAGAGGAAAGCATTTCATGTTGATGTAGATTACCGTAGCAACATCTATTCAACATCTCACAGGTTTTTGCACTGTGGATTGGTCATATTTCCTCTTTCAACACTCAGGTCCTCACCAAGCAAACTTATTTCAAGAAAAAAAAAAAAAAAAAAAACCTTAAATTTTTTTTTTAAAAACTTAAAAAAATGGGCATTTCAGTGTTACAGTTGACAAACAGTGACTGACGAAGTGAGTGAGGAAGTGACTCACGTATGCATCCACTGGGAGACTCAGGAGGTATTCCATAGGGTCTGTAGAAGCCTTCAATGCATCGCTCACAGTTCACTCCCGCAGTGTTGTGCTAAAGAAGAAAACAAAAATAATGTGTGAGCCATCCCTCACACAACACTGGTTATGGTGAACATAGGTGCCGAAGAGAAAACACAAGTTGAGGATTACAAGAAACTTCTTTTCACTCTTCAGTAGAATCTCTAGTTTCTTGGTGCACATCTATTTATTTGCATATTTCTTTTATTTTTCAGGACACAACATTTGGATATACTGTCTGCATCTGTATCACATTCAATAAAAGACTTAACATAATACTCAACACAACTTTATTTTGACAAAACAAAATGATGCAACATTAATTTCTGGGATTGGTAAAAGGAAAGTGGGTAAATTGAAAAAGGAAGTTTGTTTTGGCCTCACAAACCCATTCGTACAAGCTGCAGTGTAAATGGTGCAGTATGCAATGCTCCATAGAGAACTCTATAAGGCAATATGGATTTTGTCCTCAATTTTTTGTGCCCGCTCCACCCCTACAAACACACACGTACACACACAGGAATCAGTTTAGACTTGATATGCATTTCATACCTGGCAGTTGATGCACACTCCCCCTCCGTCGTACCTGCGGAAGGTGTCTAAACTTGCTCCCCTCTTTTCCACCTCTGGGTCGTAATAACAGTCAAAAGCATGGGAGAAACACTGGCAGGCTGAGGAGGAAACCCCCCACGCATGCACGCACGCACGCGCACACACACACACACACACACACACACACACACACACACACACACACACACACACACACACAATTATTCTATATGCCTCAGCAAATTACCCCTGACTTCCCTGTCTGTATTTAAGCACCTTAAACTACTCATTCTCCGAAAAGAGTTATAACTCTGGTTGTAAAGTATTAAGAGAAACTATAAAATCCAAACTAAACAAGACGGCACATCCTCTTCCTGTATACCACCCCGGTGTCTCATTCATGTTTATGAATGTTTAGGGTGCATTTCCACTGCATGAGTGCACTCATTGGATTACAAGTCTTCTTCATCTTTCTCTCTGCTTTTGTGGCTGCTACAAGGTCATACGTTCTTCATGAAGGCAAAATCTGTCAGCAGTCCAAAGCAATTAGATTCCAGCTGACACAGGGTCTGTTGGCTGAGTGGATGGCTCACCGATAAGCTGGCATGGGGGACTATATGATAGACTGTTGCGGGCTTGGCTAGCCGACTGACTAGCTGGCTAAGCAGACAAAAAGCAGTTATCCTGAAGCTAGTTGTTCACTGTGCTGTTCATCACACATACCATATGAGGAATGTCTTCTCAACTCTACACTGAGGCTCTCTACAATACCATATCAGGGCATCCACAACAGGGTTTAAATATCAGAGGCAAGAGGACACTTCAGTCCATTCTGGGAGGAGGGGTCGTAATTCAAAGAGCCAGCAGCATTGGGAAAAAGCAGAGTGTGGTTTTGTTGACCAAAATCTAATTAAACATTGAACATGTACACTTACGCTGACACTCATTCGGGCTACTGACAGTCGCAGCACGCCATGGTTTCTGGTTAAATCCTGGGCAGCAGCGGTCACATGACTCACCGCAGGTGTTGTGTTGGCACTCACACTGGAGTCTAAAGGCAGGAGATGAGACAGATGCTCAGATTCTAATTTGCATATTAGTAGCATAAAATCCCAGAACTTTCTTTAAATGTGCATTGATTTTTTTTAACCACTTAGGGGCTGCAAGCTGTAAACATCATTGATATATTATCACCTTAGAATGCCATTATGGTGAACATAATAGCAAACAGCTGCCTAATTTCACAACCAGCAGACACAGTGCAACATCAGCATTAATTTAAAGTCAAGTCAACCTGCTGAATGTAATCCAACATGTACTCTACTTTTAGCTCTTTAGCTGTTAGTTAGCTAGTGCCAACTTTGTCTGTCTACCATTTGGTGTTGGACAAGTAGTGTATCAGTGCTTTTTTGCTGAAATCAACTTCTTGCCATGTATGGAAACTATGCTGATGAAAGTGGTGAGATAGAATCAAAAAAGTTTGGGGCCGTAAAACCAAAACAATGAGTTTAAAAACGTTAAAACGTCCCTTAAAGCTGAGGGGAAACTGTAGAGTTGGGTGGTAATTCTGTAAGAGTTTGTCACTCCAAGCAACAGCTTTAAAAATTGTACACATTTGACTTAATTATAATATAAAAATATTGGTTAAAGCAGCTTTGAGAAATGAATCCTACATTGTCCTGTTGGTTCACTGCATCATTTTATCGCTTATATTGCCATTTTACCAACCATTAACAATGTCACAGTCAGTGATCAGTGTAATCTGCTGCCTTTTACAATGGTGATGTCAGTGTAAAAACATATGAGGTAATTGTGATTCCCCAGAAATGACTCACTATCACTCAAATCACTAGATTTGGTAGCATCTGTGTGGTCATTGTCTCATCTCACTACACTACTATACACACTGGAGCCCATTGTGCAGGAAGACTTGAGCTCTGTTAATGAATAAACAAATTAAATAGATTTACTGGCTGAAGTCATACTACAAAGTTAATTTTTGAAATGCTCAAAAGAAACTGGTTTTGCATTTTAAGTCATACAAATTCTTATATCCAGAGAGAAGCCCAAAGCGACAATAACTAAGCTGTTAAAGATGAATAGCATTTCTTACCTGTTTGGATTGCCTGAGTTACGCCCCCCACCACACACCTGTGCATGCCCATGACAAACACAGCGTCCACCGATGCTGATGTCTTTGATACTATAGTAATACTGTAAACAAAAAAAAAGAAAATCTTATCATCACCACACCATTTTAAAATAACAAGTGTTATCAGCAGCTCAGCAACATCATCCACACCAGAACAAATGTCTGGCTTTTGCTTGGCAGTAAAAGTGAGTCATGCATATTGACAAGTACAAACTTACCTATGACCTATGAGCTGAGGTTAACTGCATGAGATGAATCAGTGCATTATAAAAAAGGATAAGATTAAAATCAGCAGCTGAAATCACATCACTGATTTATTCTCAGCATTGTAAAAAAGGGCATTAAAGAGCTGCTTCTGACGTGAATCCTGAGGACACATTTCTGGAATTAAGTCTGCAAGAGAGAGCAGTTTCACTAAAGCTATGATACAGGATATCTTAAGCCACTACTCGAACATTAACATAGGCTTTAGCTTCATCACTCTGACACTGCTGGTTTTTATTAACATATTTTCCTGCTTTAAGGAGAGGTGCCATATTCTGCACCTGCATCCTATGGGAGCTGTCCAAACCAGTCTTGGCAATCTCTGTCAAAGGAATAACCATGATGACTGGACAGACAGATCTGGCACTAGGCCTCAACAAGGATGAATGTGTGAGCAAGAGAGTAGGCCAGTGTTTGTGTCAGCAAAAAGGAAGCTGGAAGGTAGATGGCAGAGAGCTGTAAATTTGGCTTGCCCAAATGGGAAATAAGAGTCTACCGGCATGACACATTTTTGTGAGTTTGTATATTAATTGTCTTACCCTGCGTGTGACGGTGGGGTCTCTCTGGGCCTTGGAGATGAGGTGTCCCAGCAGGGTGCTGGTGCGGAGGAAGTGTAGGCGGATGTTGGTGGCCTTTGTGAAATCTCGCAGCACTGGTGAGTAGGTGAAGTTTTTGGACCCCGGCCGACCGTTGACCAGAGACACCACAATCTGGAAAAAATAGCATTCATTTCATTTAAATGCTTTTTTTGTATCTATTAAAAAGGTACCAATTTTTGTTTCGTTTTTTAAATCATTTGATGTGATATTTTACCTCTCCATTCTCCAAAGGCACAATCCGTGAGTAATCTGTGGTGCAGAGCTGGTCATCATCGTTTATTATCCGAGCATTGGGCTGCTTTCCAAACCTTTCAATACACTCATGCTTTGAATCTGCCAAAAAACAAAACAAAAACAAAAATCTCTCACCCCAGCTCCATTCATTTTGAAGTAAAATGAATGACTTCTGTAAAAGTTCATTTCTGTTCCCAATTTATATTACATATACACAAATACCTAGTTGATTAAGCACTGACAACTGTTGTGTTCAAGTGGGTGTGTGGAGCTCTGGCATCTGATATTTAAGAGTAAGCTGCCAAAACGTCTTGTATTCATTAACCATAAATAAATAATATAAATAGATAAATGTGAATTTGAATGTGAGAATATATTATTTGAACTCCATTATTAAGTTATTTGTGGATGAGGAAACAAACCCTTCAAAAAAGAAAACCTAGAAGCTAGTGAATGAATCAAGAGAATTGTTCAAGAAGTTAAGTCTGTGCTGAAAAGGAGAAGCTCTGAGATTGTAAAACTGATTAGTCAGAGCTATTGGTCCCAACAAGTTCGGTGTTTCTACCAGAAAAGGTCCCAAAAACACATAAACACACAGATACTTACTGTCTCAACTGTTTTAAGCAGGTTGATTAGTGTAGAAGATCTTCGCAATGGGCCTTTTTCACAGCAGACATTTCGACTTGTCATAGCAGGAAAGGCACAGGTGTAATTAATAACAATAATAATGGCTGCATTCCATTTAGCTGTGCCAATTCCAGGGCTCTGGTTCTGCACATTCTGAATTTCTGACACATAAAGGGATCTGAGGCCGTCGTTAACGTTATTAGTTACACCTGTGCAGGCAGTCAGACTGTCAGCCATGAAAAAGGCTTATTGTAAATGTGATGTGATGATTTCAACAAAAGCGTCTAATTATGAATTAAAAACTGCTCATCACTACATACAGGATTTTGGTAACGTGTAGTTGCTGCTGTTGTGTTTTTGAACTACATTTCGTAGAAATCTCTTTTCAGTCTCTTTCTGTTTATTCCAAACATACCACTGTTATATCTGAAGAGTAAGCTTCCATCGGGGGGGGGCTAAATCACTATTGTTTTTTACAGTTAACAAATGAGAACAGCAAACATTTATTTACAAGAAAATTTTACAGATTTGAATTTTGTACTAAAATACAAACATACATTCCTGATTTATCGGGTTTGCTTTCAAATCCCTAACATCTGGAGGGCTGGCAGGTTATATGTGTAAGGCACTTGCCCATAATTTGACCAACAATTCCAGTGGGTTATTCAGTCATAACGTTTAAACATCTGATTCATAGCACAGGAAATAAAGAAGCTTTGTTTTTAGAATACAATACAAACTAAAGCCTTTGCTAAATAAAAATACCACATGGGAACTTACGTGCAAAATACTGCCAGGGGGTGTAGGTTCTCCCGTTGTCCACAGAGCGCTCTAGCACCCACAGGTCAGGACGAGGTGAATTAGCAAACTTGATGAGGATGTATGCCACATGGAAGAGCTAAAAAGCAGAACACAAAGAGCAGGCTAAACAACAGGCAGTCACAGCTCTGAATGGATTTTGGCAAAATGTTTTGTAGTTTCCTGTGCTCTACTTGCTCTCTCAAGTAAGGCCCCAATCTTGGCCGGCAACTCTGACAATACTCTTATTTCCTTTCTTGTGAAAGCCCGGGCACAAAATCAGCATGGATGTATGACTGCAAATGATAGTAACAGAACTAATGATTTAAATGGGGATTTAGCCATTGCACTAAATCAAGATCAAGGCTTCCTGTTTTGAACTTTTCTATTATTGCAGCTTAACTTCAGCAGTATCTGTGTGGCCATACAGCAAAGTACAAACAATTCACCAACATTTGTCAGCAATAAAAGTGGTACAGGTGCAGCCAGCTTAGTGAAAAGACATCAGCGAAGCCCACATGAGCCACATCTGTTCTCTGAACTCTCTATCTCCACCTTCCATCAGAATATACAGGCCATACAAGGGCAGAAAATGATGCAATGATTGAACACTGAGCTTTCTTTCAGATTCATGGTGCCATTTTCTTTGCAGTTCATCAACATCTTCATCAAGCCATAAAAGCAGGGGACTTCAGCCTGATTGGAAGTTTCACAATAGAAAGGTAATTTGTGACAGTCAAAGATCTCTTTGTCATGGTCCGGCATGGATTGGCGTGGCTTGGAATTTAAACCCTGCGATACCAACCTGCACGTGACACATACAGTGTCAACAAAATACCTTACCTACACCTGACCACCACACCCTGTCTTGTGTTAATGAGGCTGAAATATAGTTTATCTTTGTGCAATTTCAGTGCTGGCATGGATCCAAAAGCAACACTTAACATGTTTCAAAAACAGAGTACTGTGGGCATATTTGCTAAACTTGTAATACCTGCCCTCAGGATTGAAGTGTTGAATGGAAACTGTACCTTAATTATTGTGTGCTATTTAAATAACATTTCTATAGTCTGTCTTCTCTTTCAGAAGGATGGGATGAAGGCAGGCCCACACTCGTCTAGCATCCCTCAGCAGCTTGATGAAAACCCCCACGGGCATTTGAAACATTCAGGTTTCTGTCTCTCTTTACATGAGGCAGAGAACTATGCTACCATATCAAAGCAAAGTAACAAACGGTAAAGGCTCTGCTGTGGAGTCATGGACTGTGTAAAGAAGGATCACAATTATCTTGATGGATTGCTCCCCCCCATCACTGAGAAGAAATCGCCTCAAGTTTAAGTAGTTATTGGGTTGATGGATTGTGAGAGAGTTCAGAGGTCAGCTGCGGAACTGCCTGGCCTTGTTCTCTGAAAACTGTCAACAATCCCTTTTAACAAACAGAAAATCATTAGGTTGCAAATCAGGAATAGTCTGACTGTCTTTTAATCACTGTTGCCATCGAGAAAACAGTCAGTGTGTAAGTAAATAAAATAGCTTAGAACGCCTCCTCCTGACCTCAACTCTGAATGGGGTGTGTCTTGAAATTAATCAGAGAGCAAATCCACCCAAACGGAACAGGATGCTCAAAGAACAAAAAAAGATTAACAGCACACACAAACAAGACGTGGGATGTTCTCCTGCTAAAAACAGAAGCAAGGATTTTGCTGGGGAGCTGCTTACTATCAATATGCTGGCTCTGCTGAGGACCGGGGGGAAGTTTAGTTCACATGGGTTGTGATGACGTTAAGAGAGGGCCAGGGGAAGGGAAGCAGGCGTGTGTGTGTGTGTGTGTGTGTGTGTGTGTGTGTGTGTGTGTGGGGGGGGGGGGGGGGGGGGGGGTAAAAAGGGTAGGGGTGGCTAGAGACGTGCTGGCTGGCATGCCAACCCATCTCAGATTCCAAACATAGCGCCACATTCCCCTTCCCTCCTAATGCCCTCAAAGCAGAGCATGCCACCACTTTCAAGAACCTGTCACTGACAACAACACACAGCAGTGAAAATCTTCTCCGCCACTTGTCATGGATACGGATAAAGATGGTAACTACAAGACAGTTTCTCTGATCCTAGGTCAGTCCGACATAAATTGTGTGTTACTCGTCAAATGTGAAAGATAATATGTGTATGTGAGCACCAAGTGAAAAGGTGACTAGTGCTGGATATCAACATACTATATAAATGATTATATTATTACTGGTGCTCATACAACTAAGAATCTGGCAAAAGTATCTGATGCTAACTTTAATGGAGATCACCAATACAAATATACTGATGAAAAAATCATAATCATAAAACACTGAAATACACAATCACTTCTTATTTACTCTGACTCCCGTGGAAAATGAGAAGTGCACACCTCGTCAGCACTGCTGCTGAAATTTCACATGGTTCATAATTATTCAAAACAAAATGTAACTACCACAACTTGCTTTTTCTACACTTTGTGCAACTGACTGGGGCTACAATACGTCCTTCAACCATCAAAAGTTTCTGGAAAACTAACACATGACAAGGCGAAAATGAATAACACTTCCTATAATAATTGTAACGTAGTTTTGCGATAGTGTTTCACCATCTGCATGTATCCATGAAACATATATAATTATGGGTCCCAAGCTCGCTTATGCACGCACAACAGCACCACTGCTGAAACAAAGGGGAAACACTGCTCGCCCAACTTTAGTCAAAAATTCTGATCTTGGCTGAATGTGGTGATGTCATTCACTGTGGTATCTAATACTGAGTTGATGCCAGTCACTGAGTGAATCCTCCGGAAACAAACCCAGTAAGAAACAGACAGCACGATCTTGGAAGAAAAGGCCTGTCCTGGCACGGCTTTGCTTAATTTCAGGCCTGCCAGTCTAAACACACACTCTTGAAATATGTCCAGCACCTACGTATTGTTTGGAAGGAGCATGAAATATCGTGATGGCATGCTAAGCACACCAGCAGAGGATTCCAGTGGCGTAGAAAGACATGAAACAGATTGACAAGCTTGTGGCAAAACATTTGCAATAACACCTGAGCGGAGCCATCTGCCCCTCCCTGCATCTGCAGCCTCAGGGTTTAGACAAGGGTGTCATGCCAGGAGGTTTAGTGTAGGAGACTGTGGGTGGGTGTCAAAAAGGTCAGGGGTTGAGCTGTGACAGGTATGGACTGTTTGACACATACCCTCTTTGCCTTCTACCCCCTTCTCAAATTCCTGACCTTGGTGCCCTACAATAGTGTCACATATACAAGGTATAAAGTATCAGATCTCCTCTAACCTTCTAATTAACACAACAAGGCAACAGAGCCAACGCCATCCCTCATGACCAAACACCATTTTAACAGCAACATATTAACATTTTTACCTTTCTCAATACACTTGTAGCAACATGTACATTTATTTTGACAAACACACAGTCACATCATTTGTAAATCTGCTGACACTTCATGCCCAAAGTGTGTTCATGTGTATATTATCTAGTTTGGATTATTGACCCCTGACAGTTAATTCCCAGTTTGTGTGTGACAGCTCAACCATGATAAATATGTGCCCATAAGTGTGAACTGCAGCAGGAGCACTGCTGCCTCTACACACAGAAGTCCAACTCTCTAACTTCACACATGCCTGCACTTCAGGTAATGGAGCCGTGGAGCAGTGTTTCACCCTCAGAAAAAAATCTAAGTTCTGGAAAAAAAAAGAGCTGATTGCGTGACCCTTTGCCAGTTACTCTCATTGCCGTGCCTGCCACGTGGATCTCTTCAATTATAATCTCTTTGTGTTGATTAAATGAAGTGTATTGTAAAGTGAACTGGTTAGGAATTTCTCACAGCCTTCTCAATCATAAATCAAAATGTCTGCAACAATTTCCTTTATGGTCCTTTATTTCTTAATCTACACTTTTAATATTCTAATTTATTGTATTGCTCTAATAGCAGGTATTGTATGCTACCATGGGAGGTTGAGATGTGTGAGTACATAACTAATCGAATATCTAATCATATCATATAATCATATCTCTTACATTTTCAGAAAAAAAGAAGTCAGCAAAGATCACAGAATATCCTTATCCCAAATTCTAACCAAAGAGCAATGCAGAACCAAGAGGACTGCATCTACAGTGAGATCAGAGTCCTGACAGATAAAGGCCATCTGAGTGAGCTCCTGAGAGTCTGATGTGAGATCAGAAGAACGCAATTCAAAGGAGAGGAGGCATCACCTTCTGTTGGAGTGGATCAGCCCTGCCAGACAAGGCACGCTGCAGCCCAGTGGGGTGGAACAGTTGCCCTCCAGTTTGTAACAATGCAATGTACAACTGCTTGTCTGTGTGCAACAGGTGGGTGGTGGAAGGGGAGAGGGGCAGTCTGTTGTATTTTCCTCTGTCTCCATGACAGAATTAGTTATATGGTAACAAAGAACAGTTGGCTAAAAGTCACAAGAGAATTGTAGTTGTACCAGAAAACATAGAGTATATGCAAGTTACTACTTGTTAGCAATGTTCTCATTGTAAAAGCCTGAGGTGCAGCTGCTCGAGAATTTTCTGCATTGACTATATGTTTGCCTCTTTATTAAATGTCAATATTAAACCATTACAAAGAAACTGAAAGTTCAAATTGGCGAATAAAATTTGAGCATTTTTAAATGAGTACATTTGGGTTTATTATTACCTAAATGGAGCCTTGGAATTGAGAAGTGAGAATTATTGTATTTTACAATTGTTATTTTTTAGGGTTTGGGTGTAATACTGTCTCTCAATTAAATTATAAATCTTCATTAAAATTGACTGCAACACAAAGATAACATTGAAATGTGAGTACAAAACAATGATGCAAGAACGGGAATAATTTAGTACAATATAAATCATTGTAATATTGCAAAATTGAACCGAGGCGGTGTTTGTTCCCATATTCACTAGACCTCAGATGAAAGTAGGCTGATGGATGTGCTACTATTCATGAAACAGCCCTACCAAATGGGTCAAGGAAAACTCCTGCTCTCTAACACGTCCCATTGCATCAGTGCCTGCGTCAGTAAACCTGTGACCACTAATTAACATTTCCATGTATGAATTTATGACAATGGCCTTGAAAAGGTGAATAGATCCCACATTAACCCCCACAAGCTTTTCCACTCTGGAGCTCCAGATTTAGGAGGACATGATGCACTCGCCAAGCCACAGAGCTAGTGCTAACTAGCATGAGGTAGCTGTTAGCGGAGTAGTAAATATCTGCTGGGTTGGCCTGGCGCCTCAGGCAGCCTTGCTAAAGACAGCCACTTACATCACCTCCATCGTCACCACAGCAATAGGGACATGTCTAACAGCCAGTTTTGTCTCTAGGGTCAGACTGTGCCATCTGCACTGAATGAGCAAATCTTTATTACCAAGCATATGTTTTTTTTTTTGCATTACATATTCAAATCACATCATACCTCAATTGGGATTATATGCTCTACATATTCACTAGCCACCTGCTGCATGATTCAGAAGGATACAGTACCACCATGCACACTGAATCTGTACCCACAACATCATCCACGCATGCATGTAAACATCTTGTTTGGTTGTGTCTGAATGTCTATTCAGTGAGATGTCAGGGGAAAGTTGAATGTTTTCAGTCGAGACATGTGTGTTTGTGTGTGTGTTTTCTGTTTGAGTATTTTCTCACCACCAAATTACACCACCTCTCCACTTCTATCCATTTAACCAGTGAAAAGAGAGGACCAGGTCACTTTCAGCAAGGCTTAAAAAGAACTAAACCTTTGTGAGAGTTTGAGAGCACAGAAAGGATGTCACACAATGCCGCCTAGAAGGATTCTAACACAAAAGGGGCCAACGGCTGCAAATAAAACATTCAAACCAACTTCGGTGGGAGGTGGACCCCTGAGAGAGGGGATTAGGTTCCAAGGGAATGTCTCTAAAATTGAGTTCTTCGAAGCTTTGTCTGTCGACGATTGCAAAACTGTGAGCAGAGCCAAAGCCACCACGCTAACCTGAACCAGATCATTTCTGTCTTCCAACTTTAGAATTAAAAGTGCAGAATCACATTTTTTATGACGTAAGATATACGCAATAGACTGTTGTGCAAATAAGCCTATAAATCATAGATAAACAACAAGATGTTCTGCAGTCAGAGTCCATTTAAAGCCACAAAACCACCGCACAAAGCTCTATCATCAACACAACAAACACCTGTCACCCACAGAAATAATCCACAGCCTTAGCCTTCACAGAAAAAATGCCAGCTAAATCCACCAAACATCAGTCCAGCAGCTAATCAGAACTTCATTTAAACTTATAATGTCTTACGTTCATTCAGTGCCTGACACCCACCAATCAGTAGCAGCTCAGACTCATCAGATGGGAGACAGACATCAGTAAGCCCTGGCATGTTTGCCTCACATGCTCTACTCTGAGCTCACTCAGGCAGATAAGCACATGCGGTCAGGGCTCCTAAAATACATTCCCCAGAAAAAAGAAGTGACTGGCAGACGGATTCGTGGTGTAAATGTTTACCAGAACAATGGCTTGCCTACTGTGTCCTGTAAATAGTTTAACAAGGGCCAAAGTTCCTGGAAAAGGAGCCAGTATTTTGGTGGAGACATACAGTATGTGGCATGAATTTATACTGGCAAGGACAAGTGTTTTACTGGTTCTATGACATATGAATGCATTTGGCTTTAAATGACCTAGAGATAAACAGATACAGTACAATGCAAAAGCTGTATTAGTGAAAATCAAATGAGATATGATCTGGGCTCACATAAATATCTACTTCAATCAAATTCATTTTGGGCCAATTACTCTGAAAGCAAACAAGCCTCATCTGTCATACAGGAGCCAACTGAAGATCACGTCATCATGGCTCACAGGTCAAAAGCCAAAAAGTCACAAAAACAGGGAGTAGCAAGCCTGCTCTCACTGGCCTGCCCGAGACAGAGGACTAATCCATAAGAGATTTTTGAGCTGGGAGCAAAATAGAAAGTAGTAATCATGTCACAAGGAGCACTCAGACTGGTTGATGAAAGTGGCACTAAGATTTGAAGATAGACTGACTGAATGAAAACAAGACCCAGAGTCTACAACCCTGCTAGGGGCTCGATGAGGCTGTGGCACAGCAGTGCTTTGAGGCAAATGCTATTATCAGCATGCTAGCACGCTCACAATGACAATGCAAACATGCTGATGTTTAGCAAGTATACTGTTACCATCTTAGGTTAGTGTGTTAGCATGCTAATATCTGCTCATTAGGACTACACACAAAACAGTGGCTAATGAGAATGTCATTACCTTTTAGTCATAAACCAAAGTATTGGACAAACTGAACTTCTGACCTGATGGTGGTGATATGAAAAGTCAGGGGATGACCAAAGTCATTACAATTCATTCTGAGCGAGACATTTATGACAATCACTCAAATAACTGTCAAGACACTGATCTAAAACTAAAATGTCAACCTCATGGTAAACTTAAGGGCTGACCAAAGTCAGTATGATTTATTGTCTAGGGATCATGGATCATGGCAATCCACCAAGAGTTTTTGAAATGATTCAGTCTGGACCAAAGTGGTGGACCAACAGAGTTTCCGAGAATCAAAGTTGAGTTCACTTTCAGCCAGACTGGTCTAGCTTAAACTGAGGCAGACATTGCAATCAAACAATCCTCTTTACAGAAAAAACAGAACCAGCTCCGTCAATAAAGCCCCTTTTTCTTTGAACCTCATCATTTTAACATAAACATCAACTGTGCTATTATCTAATATATCTACTGAGAGCTATATAGACAACAGCAGAACAGCCACCTGCGTTGGTCTTGAAAGAAACCACAGAACCCATTCAGCTAAGTCTAACCCACATATTTCATTGAACACATCATTTATCCTCTAGATTTCAAAAAAAAAACCAAAGCTATCAAAGCTTCACATGGAACAGTCAAACAATCTGACAGCTCTAGCCCTGTCTTGGATAATGCATGAAGTTGCATTTGTAGGGTGGAGGAGTGCAATAAAGTCCTCTTGTAGGCAAATAAAGCACTTACTTCAACTCAGGAAACAGGAAAACCCTGTTTCAAACTCAAATTATAAATGATATTTCATTCATATTGTGTCAGCCATTTCTCTCCAGGAGTGCTTGCAAAATCTATTGTCTTTTAGCAGTAACTCAGAATGCTGAGTGTGCTTGTTTGATACACCAGAGGTTCACAGAATAGGTTAATTTAAGTGCTAATACATCCGTATGGCTTAAAATGCCATGGTGGCAGGTGAGCATTGTTTACAGTCTTGGTGGTCGCATCAGATGCCATCAAAAGAAAAATGTGTGTGACAGGTGTGTGTGTGTGTGTAAGTGTTTGAGGGGGTTGGGGTTGTGTGGTAGGTGGTCACAGCCACAGATCAAGCCATGCTCTTTTTAGCACACCATAATACAATAATGCTGCTTTCCCTGCTCCCAAATAAACTGAGCATTACCACGTATTAAAGTCAGACATCCCTAAATGCCCTGCATGCGTCCATCCTCTTGTAAGCATGGACTATATTTAGCCATGTAGGATCTTTGCTCAGCTCAGTCTAAAAACAGAGATAGAAGAGCCAACACCCATTGTCTGATTTGGTGCCCACCAGGAACCAGAGATGCAACACGTGTGGAGTGGGGGGGGGGCTCTTTTGTTGCTCTTGTTTTGAAGTCTACTCCAAAACTATAAAACCCTCCTCACACAAGAGGTCCAGGCCTCCACCTGCACTCCTCGAATCTGATTTTACATCCTTCTGATCCCTAATCCTGAGACAGAATTCCTCTCTTTCCTCACAGTGGATAATTGAGCGTGAGGTACAGTTTTATGGGCCATGAGCCAAACTCCTGCCAGAGACACGGGTCATGATGGAAGCATATTCACCAGCCAAAGGGGCGTGAATCCGATTCCTGGCAAGCAACCAACTGCAGGACATTATTCACATGATCACTGCTGGCTGAGGTGATGAAGCTCAAAGTGAAAACATAATCATGTAACACCTTTGGGATATTTGTGAATGAAACACCATGAGTCAAACAATTTTTTTTCCTAGCATGATCCAAAACAAATAAGCAGCAGCAAAACAAAGCACTGAAGAAGAATGAGATGCAAAAAAAACCACAAATGACATAACTCATCTCACAGCAGCAGAGCAAGGGCCAAGGCAAAAAAAAAAAAACTTTCCTTCTCTTGCCTTTGTAACATCCAGGTGCTATATTTTACTGTCACCACAGAGCAATCATTATACACACTGCAGGTAGCAGCAGGTAAACAGCTGTTCATAGCAGAGTAAGGTATGATAATCTCACCTGCCCAAGGTCCAGGGTGACATTCACCTCGTTGTACCCCAGCCCCCTGGAGAGAGGAGGGCTCTGCCACCATCGCTCGGTCCCATCGATGGCGTTGGTCACCGGGTGGGCTTTGTTTGGAACAATGGCGTTGCAGTTATCACAGAACTGACCCTAAATGGTGTCAAGTAATTGGTATTTAGAACCACACACATCCAAATAATTGCAGCAAACTAAATGCATGTTTTATTGTGGAGCAAGATGCTGGCAAATCAATAATCTACTGCAAAATATGAAAAATATTGCAAAAAGTTTAGAAATAAGCCTAGGTATGTCATTGTCAAACTGCTGCAGTCCACATTAAAGGAGCTCCTGAGGGGACAAGACCAGTGTTGTAAGGGCATTTCCTTTAGAAAACTTGTGGGACTCAACTACAATGGTGTAAAACTATTTCTGGCAGTTGTACAACTTAGTCAGGGTGGGCAGAATTATCAGGTTTGCCCTGAAGCTCTACAGACTCATTTGGTGTTTACAGAAAGGCATAACACATTTAGAGAGGGTTAGATTTTTTTTTTTTTTTTTTTTAAACATACAAAATAAATACATCTCAGACAAAGTAAATTTCAGACTGTGGTTATAGGCTATAGTGTATATAACTTCCTGTTGCCCATGTGTACCAGTTGCCCATTGCAGCGCTTGTATACAGCTGCTATTTTACTTTTACGCAAGGACGAAAAGCTGTGCTGGGATCACATCAAGGTCCCTATTTTTATTCTTACCTGTATATTTTGAGTAGGAAGTGTGTTCGGTCCTCCGACAAGCTTACAGTATAAATCATATCTCGGTGTCCCAGCCTCATCCTGACCGCAGGTTGCTGTGGCAGAGATACTGGAGCCCTCGGCGAGGTTGAAGTACGGAGGACTCAAACTAAAACCTGTTATGTCATTAAAAGTCTCTTGTCCATTTGCGTCGCTGAAAAGTGTTATCAAAAAAGCAAAAAATACAGCGAGGAGATTAGCCACTCTCATCCCTCTCGCCATGTTCCGCATTAGAGATCCTTGTAGATGCTGAGAGCAACCCGCAGCGTGCAGGTCTTGTCATCTATAAATCTCCATGAAATGCGCCTAATGGGCTGCGCGAGTTACGCGCGGGGCTCTCTCAGCAGGACTACACGTACAGCTTTAAGTTGGTCTGCTGCTGTTGAAGGTGTGCTCTCTTCCCGCTGCATGTTTCCACATTAACAACGCCAGCTTTCCGTCTTCCTCACCAAACTGTACGTCGCACTGGAGCTATCAGATGTCAGCCTGTGGATAGTCTGTGCTCGACTTTAATCCACTGAGTGGGGCCAAAGGTCTCCTATCACCGTTTACACTGCGTTTACTCTTTCTTTTTCATTTTTATTTTAATGATGAAAAGACAGTTTTAACACATTGGTTCAAAATATACATAAAGCGTCTTGTATTCGAATTTACTTATTTGCACATTTTGTTTTGTATCCCAATAGTTCCAGCAAAGAACCACTTTGAATATGTGTCAGTCACAATGAGAAGTATTCTGCAATTTCTAAGCCAGTTTGAACTGTCTGCTAACTGTTTGCTAAATGCAAAACAAAAACCAATACATGTGCAAACAGATCACAAATGTTAGATTTTAATTATATAATAACATTTATGGTAAATTAACTGGTTAGGAAAATGTTAATGCTTAATATTTAAATATCTTATTTTATATTTTTATAGTTCTGGTATTAAAGTATAATGTTAATTCTTAAAAGGATATGTGAAGTGAGTTTACAGTTTCTAAACAACTTTTGATCCTTTAAAAATGATCTTGTGGCGACCTCTAGTGGTACAGACAGTCATCACACCAGCCTTTGGAGAGGTGGGTTTTAGTTTCGCAGTTGAAGTCCGGGGTTTCAAATGTCGCTTGGCTTCTTGTAACAAGAGTTTCCGTATACAGAGAAAAATAACACGACTCGCATTTACACGTCTTGTCTTTAAGCTACTGTCCCAAATGATTCTCAATAAAAAGTGAAACATTTGTGAAATTCTGAAATAGTTACTTTTATATGGGTCACTGAGGGAATGCCTCTGCAACTTGTGTCGTCTTTGAAACTTGAAAAACAACAACTAGCCTAAGCATCATGACTCAGTGGCAGGAGGGTTTCCGCGTCCCAGCATCGCTGCCATTCCTGCGACTGGGCAGGCCACTTTCTTTAACGCAAGTGTCAATGCTGAGGTAATGATAGGCAAACAGGAACTAGTTGTGCAGTGACTACAGGAGTGGATAAACGAAACAAGACTGGCAGGGATCACAGGTCGAATCTGTTGTGTTTTTAATTCTCCCAGGACTCCTCATGGACCCAACAAATCTCCAGGTAGGGTGAATAACCTTCCGCAAAACTGGAAATTTCTCCTTTTGTTTATGGAGTGGAGTGGAACAAGTGTTGTTACTTATAGGAACAAACCCACCGAGTGTATTTGTATGCAATCAGACCGGTTTAATTTTGGCAGATGCTTCATTATGATTCCGTCTAAGTGTCAGTCTAAGGTACTGTGCGCTGCAAAACTCTTCCATTGTTTTATTAAAGTTTTTTTTAAATGCAGGGCGTTTTGTGTCAAATATTTCTGTTCTGCGAGAGCTAACTGAAAATAGTGCTTCACATCAAGTGCACTGATTCTATGGTGGTCTGTGAAATGATTCATTCATCGTTTTAAACCGGGACTTATTATAAGGTGCTATATGAGGTTATAATGTCTTTGTATGTCTTTGTATCCTAGATGGAAAACCTCATATGCAGTGTAATTCTCTTTTAATGGTCAAAATAGCAGGTACCCACCTCTAATGCGTGGGTGTGTGATTGAGATATAGAGGGTCCTAGATCAGGTAGACTGCACAATGAGCCTCTTCTAAAACGATAAGTACTTTCCTACTGAGTTATAAGGTTTTATCTGCAGATGGCTTAGCAGATGCTAAGTTGACACTATAGACTCTTTGGTGGTGTTACAGAAACATAAGGTATGATTGTATCTGAAATATTAATTAAATTCCTGTTATTTCAGAAAGCTATTGCCGTAGCACAGAAGGCCTCAGAGGAGGACCAATCTGGGAACTACGCAGAAGCCATCGTCTCCTACCAACATGCTGTCAAGTACTTTCTGCACATTTTAAAACGTGCGTCACCATGGCTGGAAACAAAATGCATCTAATGTCATATTAACTGATCCAGTCACCCTAACATTCTGTACATGGATGTCCATCATTATCATTGCTTGATGAACCAATTAGCATCTACAAGTGAAGTTACTCAGCTACTGATATAAAATATTAGTTACAAAAACCAGTAACAATATAGAATGGCATTAAATGAATGTTCTCCTTCCCATCAGGTGAACCCCAGGGTAAAGATGGCAACCAGAAGATCAGAGATAGATGTAAACAGTACCTGGACAGAGTGGAAGAACTGCAGGAGTACCTAGTCAATAAAGAGGTTCTTATAAAAATTTAATTTTTGTTTTAGAAATCTGGACATCCTAAAATGGGAAATGTGTCACAAAAGCATGGGTGTGTTGCAGCATAAGTGGACTTAATTCCTGCTACTTTTTTAAGTATAAAGTTTATTCAAGTGTCTGATAAAATTGTTTATGTAATAATGTCAGAGTTAATAGTTCATTCATAGTCTGGCAGTGTTTAATTTTGTTAAACTCACTGACTACATAAAGAGGTAATGTATGTGGGGTATGGGTGAACCACTAAGCAAAGACACCACAACAAGCCACATAAACTGCAACTAAGAATAAAAAATATCAAAATAAGACTAGGGTAACAAAAGTGGCATCATCGTACTCAGTCTTACTTTTATATTCTTAAAATCCAAACAGTAATTGTATTGTAATGTATTGTAAATTGTATAAACGCAGTAACGCTAGTTACCCTGAAGCTACGTCTTGACGTCATCAAATTCCGTGCACGCGAGTATCGACTTTGCAATACGGAAGTTTCCTCCTCGATCTTACTCGGGAGCGATCCAAGAAAGGAAAACAAACCTCATAAAAACCTCGATTATCGAGTTAACAGTCTACTTGCAAGGCTACATTTTAAAGAAGTCTGTTTAAAAGTTGTTTACTCACGGTGGTGTGACGTCCGTTTCGATTATTGGACAAATTGATCGGCCCTTATGGCTACCAACAATAATTTACAGGTAAGTTGAAGACCAACCCCAGGGCTGGGTAAAACGCGCATATAAGCTAACAAAGTTGTCCACATGTATGAGTGAATGAAAAAAGCATCGTAGCTGTTGTCAACTGAAGCGTGTGGCCTGGTTTTGTTGGGTGGTGTTCGTTATAAATGCCTCCGAGGGTGTAGAATAGCGTAACGTTTGTAACATTAGCTGCTAATTAGCATTGTTAGCTAACTTAGCTAACCTAGGCATGATTTCGGCATTTAACTTGTCAACAACAAAAAGATCACCAACAGCAGATACTGTGACCTGTATGTGACGTAAAGATTAATCTTTTCCGTTGTTAAAGTACATGCGGGTGTTGTATTTGCCGAACAATATTATCTTTAGCGGTTCTATTGACTAACATTAACACCGCTAATGAGATTAGCGATGCTAACTAACTGGTTTTATTTGGCCTATAAATGACACCTACTTCCAACAGAAAGTGAAATTGTTAACGTGATATTCTTATACATGTGTTATAAGTACAAACTGTGCTACAGTTTATAGATAACAGCTACGGCAACCAAAAGGAAGTGAAACAAAGTGCTGTCAGAGTAAGGTTTAGGCACTCTTACCTCGCTGTGTGCGGTGACATCACGCAGGACAGGTGTAGCATTAAATTTGCTCATTATATAATAAATTACGGTAAACATACGGCTGACATTCATTTAAGTATTTTTTTTACTATTATTCAGTTAATTTCGTAACTTGGTGTCATTTTTGTTTTGATGTTTGATTGGCTGATTGTTTTTGACCTTCTCACATCTACTTTCTCTGTTAATGCGAGCACCTACAGGTGACAATGTAACTAACTTTGTTCTGTGTCTGTTTTATTTTAGAAAGCCATTGATCTTGCCAGCAAGGCAGCTCAGGAGGATAAAGCTCAGAACTATGATGAGGCTCTGCGTCTCTACCAGGCAGCTGTTCAGTACTTCCTTCATGTTGTGAAATGTAAGGCATAAAACAGCACATTGGCATTGAGTATAACCTGTCCACAATCTGGGAACTCGCATTGTAGCCTGTTGTGGACATGGTTAAAAAAGGCTTCACTTTCTTCTTGAACTAACCTGTAAAAATAATTAAAGAATTGCCTGAAAACCTTAAATATAATTTTTTATTTATTTTTTTTTTTTTTAAACTATTTTCTTTTTAAACCGTAGTTTTGTGAGTGTACCAACACTGCCAGAAAATTTAGGAGAGCAGTGTCTAATACAGTCTGAAATAATTTTTGTTTAACTTTTTTCTGCTTATTTCTGACAGATGAAGCCCAAGGTGAGAAAGCTAAACAGAGCATCCGGGCGAAATGTGCTGAATATTTGGACAGAGCAGAGAAGTTGAAGGAGTATCTAAAGAAGAAAGAGAAAGCTCCTCCTGCTAAGCCTGTCAAAGAATCACAGTCTGATGACAAAGGGTGTGTTTATGGGTGGGGCAGTGGGGTATGTCTGCTTATGTGATGCCATTCAGATCTGGATGAAGAAATAGTTTTCCCTTGATATATTGGAAATATAATGATATCTTGATTTTTTACTTGAAATTTAGACAATACGATGTAAAAAAAATTATAATGCGATGTTTGTGTGTTCAGGAATGAAAGTGATGAAGGTGATGATCCAGAGAAAAAGAAGTTCCAAAATCAACTCTCAGGTTTGTAATATTGTTTTTAGGAATTATTAGGCCTTCTGAAGGCTTTGTATATTTTTTTTACTGTTGGTTTTTTTACATGCATTCATGTCATTATGTGGGCACCTCAGTAATGTATATTTTTTCCAGGCGCAATTGTTATGGAGAAACCAAATATCAAATGGAATGATGTTGCTGGTTTAGAAGGAGCCAAGGAGGCGCTGAAAGAAGCTGTTATTCTTCCAATCAAATTTCCCCATCTTTTCACAGGTATTAAAGCTTGTTTAATTAGAAGGCCATCTCTTTACTCTTAAATGATAGAAGCAAACATCTATGTTACATGGAATTGTTGTGTCACAGTGCAGGACTATAGATTAAATTACCTCTGTGCTCGAACAACAGGAAAGAGAACTCCATGGAGGGGGATCTTGCTCTTTGGACCTCCAGGTACAGGAAAGTCCTATCTGGCTAAAGCTGTTGCCACAGAGGCCAACAATTCCACATTCTTCTCCATCTCATCGTCTGACCTCGTCTCCAAATGGCTGGGCGAGAGTGAAAAGTGAGTCATTTTACCAGCAATCCAAAGAAGCATGGGTTAAGCATATAAATATGCTACAGCATATTATATCCAACAGCACTCACCTATTTCATTTCCTGAAAGCTTCCCTTCTGCTTCTCAGGTTGGTGAAGAATCTTTTCAGCCTCGCAAGGGAGCACAAGCCCTCGATCATCTTCATCGATGAGATCGACTCCCTGTGTGGCTCAAGAAGTGAGAACGAGAGTGAAGCTGCTCGTCGTATTAAGACAGAATTCCTGGTTCAGATGCAGGGTGAGTCTTATGAACTTAAAAAAAATATTTATAGTTACTGAATTTTTGATATTGTTTCAGATTCAGATGCTGAACAATCCCCCCTTTTCATGTTAAATTGTTTAAAAATCTGAGATGTATAATTTTTCATGTCACTGGACATTTTTTCAGCAATATTCTGTGGAATCAGAAAACAACCTGTGGGATCTAAAATGGCATTTCAAGTAAAAAAAATGAATGTTGAGGCACTGAAAGAAGCGACCCTTTCAGTTTCAATCCCTGAATTTTCACTGGCAGCATTATAGTGACAAAGAATGGATTAGACTAATGTGTAACCATAGAAACTAAAGGTGTGCACAGGGGAAAAACTGCAATGGGTGGGTGATGAGAAGGTGCTTTTGGGCAACGTTCAAATATTTGGGTTGTTGGGTCAATCAGTAGATTAAGTCGAAAGGCAGGCAAAACATTCAGATTAATGTCCTCTTGGCTGTATAGGACTTGTTTCAGAGTAAGGCCGGTGGTTGGACTCTCCCTCTCTCTGTCGCTTTCTGTACTTTTCTCTGTTCACTTCTTGTTAACTGAAGCGTGAGCAGCTTAAATGAGCACTGAGTCACATGAGGCAGGAAAGTGCTACTGCAGCACTCCAAATATGATCAGACTTTACAACATGCTGATTCTGGTCACTCCCCCAAACAGACGTCAGAGCATAGGTGAGGGGAAAACACCTGCTATGACATCACTGATTAGGATGTTGTCAGAGGTGCATTGTGTTTTACAGCTATTAATAGCTGAACTATAATTAAACTAAATTCCTTTTGAGGAGATAATGTTTATAATATAGAGCAATAATTCACACTTAATCTTTAACAGGATTCATAATTTGCAAATCCACAGAGTTAACACAAAAACATCTGTAAAATATAATCCAATCTAGTACAGTAGTCATGGAACAAACAATTACGTGGCTAAATGTGAATACCTGTTTATCTATATTCATCAATATTGTCAGTCGCTGTGTGTGTTGTATTCAGCAACTCTCCAAGATTTATTTCTTGCATGTGCACACTTTTTAATAAACATGCTTGCAATAATCTATTTAAGATACATCATTTTGTAACTTGAATACAGGCCGCTTAGATGCACCGAAATGGTTTTTGTATGCCTGGTGAGTAAACCTGTGAAATGTTATTTCTTTCTATAACCTTGTAACACTGATCGTTTGTGGTTGCAGATTTGTAGAAAGATGTAGATGTCAGTAAAGGCATCAAGATATAATCTTTGTGGTAAAAAAGTTAAATTTCAAGTGCATCTTACCCTGGATGTGTTGTTACAGGTGTGGGGAATGACAATGAGGGAGTGCTGGTACTTGGAGCAACAAACATCCCATGGACACTAGACTCAGCTATCAGAAGAAGGTTATTGTTATTACTCAGTAAAAGTTGTTTGTAACCATGTTATCATTCACTTGTGCTGACTGTTCATAAATAATACTCTCTCAGATTTGAGAAACGAATCTACATCCCGCTGCCTGAAGAGCACGCCCGTTCCTTCATGTTCAAACTCCATCTGGGATCAACCCCAAACAGTCTCACTGAATCTGACTTTGTCACTCTGGGCAAGAAGACAGATGGCTACTCTGGAGCAGATATAAGTATCATTGTCAGAGATGCTCTAATGCAGCCGGTTCGAAAGGTCCAGTCAGCAACCCACTTCAAACGGGTATGACTTTTAAAATATCACATACTTACTCTATGCTTTAGTGTAATGTGTTAGAGCTAACTGTTACTTTTGTTTCCTTTCTTATGTTTTGATTTAAATAAGGTACGGGGTCCATCCAGAACTGACCCCAACGCTGTTGTAGATGACCTCTTGACTCCTTGCTCCCCTGGTGATCCCAACGCAGTTGAAATGACATGGATGGAGGTCCCTGGGGAGAAGCTATTGGAACCTGTAGTATGCATGGTAAGAATATAGAAATATTAGATGGTAATATAAATGTACATCAGAGCCCTCATTCTAATATGTTTTTTTTCCCCCTTTTTTTCAGTCTGATATGATGAGGTCTCAGTCCAACACAAAGCCAACAGTCAATGAACAAGATCTTGACAAACTGAAAAAATTCACAGAAGACTTTGGACAGGAAGGCTAGGCGGGATAAATGAGCCAAGTCAAACCAAAGCAAAGGAATTGATTGTGTCTCTTTACTGTCCTTGTCCCTTTTTCTTTATTTCTCTGTCTCATCCTAACCATTCACCAGACCTGGTGGTTTATTATAAGTGGGTAAAATTACTGCTCTGTTCTGCCAATCTGATAACTACACAAAGGGTGGAAGACCTAGTTTTATTTGATATTCACTATTGTCCAAAGAAGATTAAAGACTTCCCATCTACACCTGATAAAAGAATCAATGCCACATAGGGAATTTAGAGGGTTGTTTGATTTATGCACTAAAGACTAAAGGTATTGATGAGCAGAAAACCCAAGCATCTTAGGGAAACTAGCAGAGAACCTACACAACAGTTGGTGCAAATGAGGTCATTGGAATCAACATTATTTATTTTAAGTTCTAGTAAGTACATCTCACTAGACTAATAAATACCCCTTGCATATTCTCTATTTTGTATTAAGAAAAAAACAAGCATTTTATAGTGTATAGTGTAATTTGTGGAATATATAAATCTTGGGCTGGGAAGGTGTAGTGGAGGGCATGAGTTCACAGAATTTGTTTTGGTGAAATACATCTTTCTCGTCTCAAGGTGGTGGACATTATAGAGTTTGAGACAGAGATACTCAGGATGAGAGCTGTATTAGGCCCTGTTGATATTTTGGGTTGTTTATCAAGTTTCCAAACAAATGACAGTTGTATTTATTAACTCAGTTGTCATTTGTATTCAACATGACTATTAGGGGGGCTCACCATTGGTGCCGTACCAGCATTATTTTACCACTTTATTTTTCAAGGACTCAACAGCTTTCAATTGCTTTGTCACTCAGCTCATGGCTTTTTCACAACCTATTGTACATTTTTTCATCACTGTCCATCGGCTTTGCTAATTATCCTTAATGCAAACTGCAAAAAACTAAGCCTTATATTAAGATCAAGTCACATTGCGAATTAAGGCAGGTGTTGAAGTTGGACACTGGTGGCTCAGGTGGAGAGATCATCTCTTACACTTGACAACATAGGAATGCATCTCCAAGCATGGAGTTTATGTAGCCATAAGTGGCAGTGTGCACCATGTGCCTTCCAGAAAAGCCGCAAAATTCTTTCTTTTTTAATATGTTGGTCTGCTCATATACTGAGTGCGTTGTCACTACAACTAAGAAATGTATAATACTTGCACATTTCATGTATGCTCTTTTAGAGATTGTATACAGCTGTACTCTTTTGCTCCTAAGGTGTGCTGTCTCCTATGAGTCTTGATGGAAAACATATCTTATTTTACTGTAAATGTCTATACATATAGCCAACTCTTCAGCCTTTTCTTTGTGAAGAGGTCACCCATGCATAAGATCTCCTGTTTTTCGTTTCCATTATGTAAATAAAGGTTATAGCTTTGTCAAGAAATCAAGTTTTGTTATTGACAGAGATTTCCAACAGAGATGTAGGTTCATTAATAATTGTAAAACAATTCAAAAAGGGACTTTTTTACTGTCTTACTAGTTGACATACCTGGCGGGTGGGTGCGTAGGTGTGTAGCTAGCTAAATGAAACGGATACGACGAATGAGGAAGCACAACGTTGCATTGTGGGAGTTGTTGTCAATGTATACTCGAGCAGCGTTGTAATTCCAGAAAGCATTTCCGACTGAGAACTACAAGTACCAAGTGCGACCCTGGCGCGTCCGTTTACAGTGAACAGTTCGATTTGTTTTGGTTTATGCCGACTGCGTTTGGTCACGGGGAGCCAAGGTCCACCGTGGTACTCTAACCTGACCTTTACACATCTTTGACTCACCGCCAAACCCTCCAACAACTCCTCCTCTGAGGTCTGTGTTTCGCCACCCCCTTTTTCAGGGCCGCCGCCTGCCCCGTAGCTCCGTTATCGGACCCTAGAAGCTGGCCTGCTAGTTAGCAAACAAGCTAACGATTGCCAGATTTCACCCATGTCCTCTGAAGAAGGGTTGAGCTCAACGATCACGGATTGGATTTTCATCAATTCTTGGTGGCTCCTCCTGCCATTCATCATGCTTCTTGTCGTTGCTGCCTTCATTGTTGCCTTTGTGTTACTGTTATACATGATATCACCTCTTATTAGTCCCAAACCGTTGAAACTGAACGGGGCCCACGTCGTGGTAAGTGCACTGGAGAGCTAACGTTACGTCGCTAGTTAGGCTGGTAACGGTAGCTAACGTCCACTCATTACTGTAGCTAGCTTTAAGTTCTAAGCTACCTTAGTTTAAGCTATGTACGCCCGTAGCACTTACGACACAGTCAATAATTAGTCACAACTATTTTGACAGAAAAATACATTTTTCAGAGTGCAGAATTTACCGCGATTGTTGACTGTCAGTTATAAGGAGTGACACGCCCACATATGGGCTAAGCAACGTTACGTTTAACTTCAAATTTTATTTGGAGACCTGTTTATAAGGTGCACTTAGATAAAACATAATTCACTTGACGCTAGTTAGATAAAACTTGTTAATGCATATCATTCACTGGTGACGCTTATAATATTCAGTTTTTTTGAAACAGCTATAGAGAGGTTCTAATTCAGCTTAGTTAATGGTCAACTTAATGGTTATGTCACTGAGGGTAGATTATATACTAGAAATACCTCTCAAGGTAACACAATATAGTTGACTACAGCACCACAAACTGCAGCCATTGAAATAACAAAGATGTTGAATCACCACCTCTCTATAACAGTTTAAGCAAAAACTCAGCAGGCTTGTTTTATTAGAATGCATTCTATTTAGCTGGGTGTACCTACTGTCAACTGTGTGTAGTTGCTCATTTATTAATGCAAATCATGACAGAACAGACACTGCACCTTTCTATTTTTTTTTGTAATATATATACGTAACATTTCAGACACAGAATTGTATTTCCAGTTTACCTGCCGCCCATGTGTTGCAGGTCAGCTGCCCTATATTTGACCTTTGATTAATGATCTTCTTACCCTTTCAATTTTCAGGTGACAGGAGGCTCAAGTGGGATTGGAAAATCAATTGCAATTGAGTGCTACAGGCAAGGCGCTTTCATCACTTTGGTGGCACGAGATGAGGTCAGTACAAACCACATTCAGCCAATCATTCCTTTAAGTCTAGCCTAGTCACAACCTGTTTGTTGTTATAGCCAACCCATTTGATGTCAACACAGAGTCACAAATTCTAAAGGTGAATTTGCTCTATGTCAGGTGAAGGATGTGCTCTACTCACATGCAAAATGCACTTTATTTTGTGTTAAACAGTTCACCTGTGTGTGAGCATTAATGTTCAGAAGATTTGATATGTTTTCATTTAGTTTTTAAAGGCGAAACTTGATGACATTCATAAGAGTTTACACAAGTTTGAACAGATCAAACATGCATTTTTTTCCTTTAGGCTAAACTGCTTCAAGCTAAGAAAGAAGTGGAGAAATTTGCAATCAATGACAAGCAGGTATGGTTTTAGTAATTACTTCAATGTCATGACTGTATGTGTTCATATAAGGTATAACATTTGGTGACATTTTACATTAGATTATAAAAGATCATGTACTATATGTACTTTATTCAGGTGGTGCTCTGCATATCGGTGGATGTAGCTAGTGATTACAGTCAGGTGGAAAGTGTGATCAAACAGGTAATGTTACTCTCTCCACCACCATGAAACATTTCAGACTCCTTAAATAATTCAGTACTGAAGTGTTGAAGTGGCTTTTTCCTGTTGTGTAGGCTCAAGAGAAGCTGGGGCCTGTTGATATGCTTGTGAACTGTGCTGGAACATCCATTTCTGGGAAGTTTGAGGAAGTGGAGGTGGACCGCTTTAAAGTAAGCACCTTTGAGTGTAACCATGACCCAAGTTAACTATAGTTTCTTTATGTTCAGATGTTCATTAATCTACTCTGAACAGTACTAAAAACTGTATTTCCAACAGAAACTGATGGAAGTGAACTACCTTGGCAGCGTTTACCCAACACGGGCTGTCATAACCACCATGAAGGAGCGAAGAATGGGCCGCATCATGTTTGTGTCCTCCCAAGCAGGCCAGATTGGCCTGTTTGGATACACTGCTTACTCTCCATCCAAGTTTGCTCTGCGTGGCTTAGCAGAGTCACTGCAGATGGAGGTGAGTTTTACTTTCTCACAATTGAACATCCTTTTGCACAGATTTCAACTGCACACCGCACAAACACACCGCATCAAATTCACCCTGCATCTAGTTAAATATATTTAGCACGTATCTGTTATATTTTTCCACCACTTTGCTGCACAGATGTGTATGTTAGTGGTGTGAATATTATAACAAGGATTCCCAATATACCAATAGGGTGCACTCGTACTTAATTTAATTGCCTTAAAGCCATTTTGTATAAAATTCTTATTTGTTTAAGTTATCTTTAAGGTCACTGACTGTTGCTGTTCTTATACTCCAGATAAAGCCGTACAATATCTATGTGACTGTGGCTTACCCCCCTGACACTGACACTCCAGGACTGGCTGAGGAAAACAAGACAAAGGTAAAGTCTTTAACACAATTAACAGTAACAGCCCCAACCCACCCCCGCCCCCTCTATTTAAAGCATTTTCTTCCTTTTATTATTTTCTCTCCTAGCCTCTAGAGACCAAATTAATTTCTGAAACATCTGGAGTTTGTCAACCAGAGCAAGTGGCCAAAATCATTGTGCGAGATGCAGTGGTAAGAAATTCAGTTCGCTCCCTACCATGTCTCTTGGCCAACTTTCAAACATTAAACAAATGATTGTGGAGAAAGAGAGTATGTTTTAAATGTACCTGCCTGTTTTCCTTTGCTTTCACAGCAGGGGAACTTCAACAGCTCTGTGGGACCCGATGGTTACATGCTATCAGCCCTCACCTGTGGAATGTCACCTGTCACCTCTATCACAGAGGGTCTCCAGCAGGTACAGCCACGTGCACGATACTGTCACACTGGCCTAAGTAATGCTAACCTAATGCCTTGCTAATACAAATTCTAACCTGTGTTTATCTTCCATACAGATTGTTACCATGGGATTATTTCGGACCATCGCCCTCTTCTACCTGGGGAGTTTTGACAGCATTGTGCGCCGCTGCATGATTCAGAGGGAGCAGTTAAAAGCAGCTGACAAGAGAGAGTGACAGCAGCCTTACCTTCTTCATAGCCCAGTGCTCCTTCTCCTCCTCCTCTTCCACCCACCACCCACCCCCCCATCCCGTCCCCTCCCCTCCCTTCCTTCAGCTGTACAAGTGCACAACCGTAGGTGGGGGAAAAGGCCAAGCTTGGAGTGCATTTCTGATATCAGTTTAACAGATGGGATGAAAGAAAATGGCAGATGTTTACTCTTTGCTTGTCCAGTGATGTAACTCCCCCATAAACTTCACAGCCATTTCTATCCTTTCAGAGCATTCCAGTGACTTTTCCGTTTAATTTTTCCACCTGCTTCTTTTTGTGGGAGCAGCCTTACTTTAGGGGAATGAGGGCAGACTAAACATCCCACAGCCTGGTTTTAAAGTAGGTAGGCTTTGTGAACCACTTACATTAGATATCAGGCTTCTACTCGCACAGTGTTGTTTTTTTTTTCTCACAGAGAGAAAAAGCAACAGATAGCCTGTCTGACCAGTTGTGCCAAATATGGCTTAAAATTCCTTCCCACCAGGGGCTATAGTGAAAACCAGAATGGTAACTTTCACCTTTTGCCATATTATTGCATGTATCACAAAACTAGTTCCACCTTGTCAGAGTTTTACTGTTTTCACTAAACAAGTCCCTTCTTCTCTACCTTTTCGTACCACAAGTCTTTGCAGGCAAAGCACCTTCCTTTTTGATCGAATAACCTCTGTGTTTGAAACCAGTTGTGACCCTCAGCGTTTTGTTGTTGCTGTGGGATGTTTTGTTTTTGTGCTCTGTGTGTGAACCAAACCAGGATGTGATACAACAGCACTCTTCAGTGACATGAGAGAGAGAGAGCGCGTGTGATGTTTTTAATTGTTTTTTAAATTTTACTAATGCAAAAACATAATATCCAGAAAATAATATTCAAAATTTTTTGACGCAGTGCTGGGGCAAAGACTTTTGGGTGAATTGTTTGCATGACTGCGTGTGTGTGTTCGTGTTTGCTGTGACTGAGCCAACCCCCGAGGAGAGAAAAGCCATTCGATTTTTATGTCTCGGGAATAAAAAGACCAAATTATTTTCTTGTCATCCCAGCTTATTTTATTGAGAAAGGAAAGCAGGTGCTATGGGTAGAAGCCATGAAGTTAAAAGATGGAGAGAAAAAAACCACCAGCTCAGGTGATGTCCCTTTTCACCTGCGCATTTGATTTGAATTTCAATATACTTTTTTTTTTCCATAAATGTGTGAAAGGAAGCTTATCATTTTTACATGCAGTTTTGTGTGTCTGTGCACATATTCAGCCACCCCAGTCAAGATCCAAGTGGGATCCATAATCTGTCAGGGTGGTGTAAAAGTCAGGGCAGGGCAAGACTCGCTGGTCCGAGTCATGTCTCTGTAGGTCTAGTGAGGGCGCTGGAGATTTGTTTTACATAAAGGCCAAAATAGTAGAGGGACTAGGATGGAAGTGTGATCCGTTGTCCTTCTGATTTTGACCTGCTATGACTCTGTCATGCACAGTTGGGACTTTTAACTCCCTAAATAACACTCGATTCCCTCCTGATTTCTGTCAAGCCTTGCAAAGTCTTGTATTTACCATATGACCTTCTTATTGTTTTACATATTGAGGGAGAAAAAGTACAGTGTCGACTCTTGCAAGTCTTCCTTTGGTCCATCACATACGGGGAGAATGTACTTTAATATAAAGCATACAAATCAGTACATAGGAATATTATTTTTAAATACACCAATATTTGAATGCCAAAATGTGTTAAGACCATTTCTGTAGATGCAATGCATTTATTTGAGATTTATTTCGATGTTGCTGCTCTGTTGATCTTAGAGTTAGTTTATAAAAGATGTGGAGCAGTGTGGGGACCCATTCTAAGCCTTAAGAAATGACTACTGATAAAGTTAATGCTACAAGAATGGACCTGTCCACAGAACAATGTGGCGTAACCCAAATGCGGTTTACCAGTTCATTTAATATGACTTTTCAGTGTAAAATGCCAACTGTTTTTTTTTTTGTTTTTTTTGTGTGTGTGTGTATTTTGTCAGTTTCCAGTCTTTGTATGACAAAAAGAAGCCTTACTGAAATCCAAGATATGAAAGTGAGAATGGATGACTCGTGTTTGATGATGTTCTCATTTGACATTGGTTAAAGGCATACTGTCCTGCACTCAAGAGCTTTTCATAATTGTACATTTATTGCTTTCAGAAGTTCTCTTTTACCTTGAGGTAGCAAGACATAGTTGATAGAACATGTAGCCCATATAAAAGCAGTTTTGTTTTAACACCTTTTAAGCTATGCAAATGAAGCCTGTGCTTACAATATGTTTAAACATACAGTCAAGATTTAAGTTCTGTAAAACTCAAGTCACTCATTTCCCCTATTTAATGGTGTCGTCAGATATGTATTGAGTTTATAAGGCTTGAACATGAAAGTCAGAATGCACTCTCATTCTTCTTTCTTGCTTTTGACTTTGTTTTCTGCCAAAAAACTTAACACCTTCACCTTGTGTGCCATTGAAAGAAAATGTGAGAAGTGAACGTTTCTTTGTCTTATTTTCTTACATGATAAACTAAATAAATACCTGTGAGGAAAAACAAACTGTAACTTCTAGTCTTCATCCTTAGCTGTGATGTGTTGATAGATGTTTGTGGCCTAAGATATTCTCTGGTCTCTTCTTAAATGAGCAACTTTATACTGCTGCAGACCTGTTTGGCTGCAGACCCTTTGCTAAGAAAATGAAGTCTAAGTTCAGTGTGAGTGAGTTGGATCTATGAGAAGTTTGATGTTGGAGGGGTTATGGGAATTTAAGTATTCTGTTTGATGAAATGAGATTTTAATCTTCCATGAAGGGACTTTCCGGAGCTGCAGCTCTCAGATTTGCAGAATACAGGATTTTAGAAGCTTTGTTTGTCCCATCTGAGAATAAGAAGAATTCATGTGGGATAAAAGATGCTAAAGGAGACTAGAGAGGGCATCAAAGAACTCAGGGAAATTGTATACAGGTACATCAATTTTGTACTGCAACATTGGATCTCCATCCACAAGGGGGTGGCTGGATCACATCAAAGCAGCTCTTCATCAGAATGGGATGGTCCTGTACTCCTCATGAATTAACCAAAACCTTCTAAGAGCTTTTCTTGCACATGTCTAGGTAAGAAGCTAAATGAGGGCCATGCCTGGTTCTGTTTTTTCGGGCGAAGTCTGGTTTTTCAGTCATAAAATTGGTGATTTAAACAAGCAATCATGAGAATGTGAACCATTAGTGATTTTTGGTGCAGCTTCTCGTGCACTTGGAGTCTCCGAGCGCAGCCAAAGGAATTACTGGCTGACGTCAGGAATACCTCACCAGCAGAGCGCGGCCCACTGGCGGTGGGCAGGGTGCTGCCGAGGAGGATATGAGGAGCAATCGTGGAAGAGGACTCAGTCCGACCTTGTCTGGCTCACAGTCCTGCGCATGGTTGTGCGTAAACGCTGCTAAAATAGTTGGCGGCGTTTAAAGCCCCTTCAGGCGCGTACAACTCTGGCCTTCATTCATGTTTTTTTTTTTTTATTTGCAACACATTCACGTCTGGGTAATGTGCACAGGAATAGATCAACACTACTCCAAACCTCTTCCGCATATTGGATTTCTATGCAAAGAGACGGTCGCCTATGTCCCTCCAAGGATTCGGGAAATGAGGACTGCTGCTTACATGGACTCAGTATTTTTTGACTTTTGAAACGTTTTCTGTGCAGTTTTAATCGAGGAATTTCTTCAACTCTCGAATCATTATCTGCTCTCTGACTGGGATTACTCGTTGCTTTGCTTAGGCTCCATTTGATTAGAACCGAGTTTCGGACAAGCCTGTGCAGAGCAGTGTACAGTGCACGCTTTCGAGCATAATGCATTTTATTTAGGACACCCTCTGTCTGTACAAATTAAGCCGGGATGGCGAGCGAGTATAATCGCAATATTGTGGAAAAGTACATCTGCCATAAACTCTCCAAACGGGGATACGTGTGGGGATTTGATGATGTCCGAGATGAAGATGCTGCTAATAATGGCTCAATAGTTGCCCCTCCACCGACTTTGGTCCGCCGGTGCCGTGAAGCCAACACCGGGCCTGACAACGACAGCTCACCTAACCTCTGCAGACGGCTCTCTCAGTCCGACCCGCACGCCGAGATCCACAGAGTCCTGCGCGAGGCTGGAGACGAACTTGAGAGATTATACCAGCCGGACTTCACGGAGATGTCGCGGCAGCTCTATCTCACCTCCACCACGGCGCAGAGAAGATTCGCCGAGGTTATAGACGAACTGTTCCGGGACGGGGTGAACTGGGGCCGGATTATCGCTTTCTTCGAGTTCGGGGGCACGGTGTGCGTTGAGTGCGCGGCCAAGGAGGAGATGACATCGCAGGTGGACAACATCGTGGAGTGGATGACGGAGTATTTAAATGGACCTCTTAACAGCTGGATAAAGGATAACGGGGGATGGGTAGGTCTGATTCCGTGTATCTGAGCGATTTGCAGTTCTGTGCCACGGTGGCGCAAAAGTCCTCTTTTGCTGAGGTTTGAAATCAGTGAATTAAGATGCTTACAAGTGTTCAGTTGGGATTAAAACGTGCATTCTGACCCGACATACAATATCGAAAGCACATCTGTAAGTGATCATTAATTAAAAAAAAAAAAAATCCATCTCTAGATGTGGCACCACAGCGCAAACGTTCGAGACGGACGGCCTCACTTAAAGGGCAGCTCCGATTGGACGTTCACGGTGGCTGTTAAACTTATTAGACCAATCAGACTGCTAGCTCTGTCACACCTCCCGACGCTCCGACAGAAAGCCCGCCCTGTCAACTGGATAGCCAGTGGCAGCCACGCAGCTGTCAGGGAGCACACAGGGTAGTTCAGTGTCATCCAGGGGAAAATGAAGCTCACAAAACCAATATGACCAGTAATCAATGCATCACATTAGAAAGCACCATATGGCTGTTTCAGCATTTACCTGGTTCTGAAGCTTTATGTACCAAAGTGCTCCGGTGCAGCTGTGATGTGATGCAGGTCATCTTTCCAGCAGAAGGGAGGAGGCCAGACACATGTCAGCAAACAGAAAACTATTGACTTAATGTGTTCAGGCCTCTGGGCATGGCTGGACAGGGTTCAGCCATCAGGTCTGTTTTCTGCACACAGAAATTACACGTTAGCTTCAGGTACTAATGAGGATAGGCATCTAAACTCTCCTCTCTCTCTCTTTTTTTCTTTTTTCTTTTACAACAATTCTCCTGCAAACTCCAGCTCAGCTCCGTTTCCAGTGAGGAGCACAGCAGCCTCCTCGACAGCTATTAAACCAATCTGCCACGAATTAGACTCTAATTAGCAGAGGTGCTCTTAATGAGAGCATAACATTTGTGCTGCGTGGTGATCTTAGCTGGAAGGTATCAGATTTGGAGAGGGGGGTCATCAATGATTCATATTGAACATTTCATCTCAAAGGGAAGGACCGTTTAACATTCCCCTTGAGTGTGCCTTGCCCCTGGAGGTGGCAGGTTGTGCCACATATCAAAGGCAGCGACAGAGGGAGGGCCCTCCAGGAACACAGAGTGCTAATCTGCAGCCGCTGTTTTTTAACATGCAGCCCTCTGTGCATCTAGGTTGGAACTCTTTTGTCTGCTTTTTTCTCAGACCTGTGCCTTGAAGCTGGCGCAGGCTGGCCTATCGAGATGCCTGCTCGAGGTCTCTGGAGCCTGTGCCCACTGTATAATAATGTAGGTCATCATAGTCTATGTTTTCCAGCTGGGCGGAGATGACTGTATCTCTGCTGCTCTGCATCCGCTGGAGAGTAAAAGCATAGTCTTTTAATCCAAAGGATTATTTAGGATTATTTTGAGGCGTATGTCTCCAGTTTGGGTCAGTTTGGTGGATTTCAGCTCTCAGCACCTCAAAAAACTGCATCCTAATGATTTTGGCTCAAATTAGGCTCTAAAACAATTTAAAACAGAATACTGTATTTATCTTGAACACTTTTGGGCGTGTTGGATTTTAACAGACACTGATGTAGATTTATATATTCATTTGAATGTCTGTCAAGTGGGGAATTTCCTCAGGTGTGTGTTTCAGTTATTACCTGACCTTATAATAACTGACACTGCAGGCACAAAGCGTGGTCTGTGCTCTAGACTGGGTTTGTGAAATTCAGCTTCTCCTTTTTTACTGACTTGTTGGCTAGATTTTGAAATATAATGAAAGTCATTCAGCTTGTGCCAAATAGGTTGTTTTCTCTTGTTATTCATAGCAGCTCTTGGACCTAAAGAGTCTGTTTAACACTGACGAGTTTGGGATGTATTTGGGTTTAGATGGCAACTAAAAGTTGGTTAATTGTTTTCTGTAACTTGCTTTCTGAATCCACATAATGCACATGTTGCTGAGCTTGTTTATCAGATGTTTTGAGTGCTCTGGCCAGGGTTTTAGAGATACTAAGATCATCAATCAATCCTTTTTTTATTCATCCATTTATTTATTTTGCTGGCTTCAGAAAATTCAATATACTGAGTCTAAAAATATTAGAATCAGCCCTTTAAATATTCATCATGTCTTTTAATTGTAACATGCACATGAACACCCTCCAGTTTCCAAAAAAATAAACTGAGGACAGGACCTCAGTGTCCTCTTTTTTAGCCCTTTACAGACTGGGTAATGGCTGTTTGGAAATTATGTGGCAACAGATGTGTTTCGTTGTGAAAGCTTTCAGTGCATTGCAATGAAGCAAATATGTCACATTTCTATATCCAAGCCGCTCATTGTGGACTTTGCTGAGGGAGGTTCATGCATTTTGGGGTCACACATTTTCAAAGTACATATGGGTCACAATTATTTCCTTCGTTTCATCCACCACCTGCCAGGTGGCTGTAAGAATATGAATCAGAATAAAACAGTTTCAGTCACTGCACCTCTCTGATGAGCCTCTGGCTCTGTGAGGGTAGATTAAAGTGAGAGACATTATTTTTCTTGATGGAGTTTTCACGGCTTCCTAACGACGACAACACGAAACAAACGTCGTTACATGTGCATTTAGACAGGCTGTGCTTATGGTCACTTACTCTGCCTATTGTGTTATTGTGTGCTTAGAGGTGACTCTTGTGTTTTTCACCACTCTTAAAACAAAGGTTGAGGCCTAATCAACCTATTACTGACATTTTGACATGTGTGAGTGGTGTGGAAACAGCTTTCTATCAGCCACCCTCTGTTTCCTGTTGTTTTTTAGGTAATTTGAGCCCAAAATAGGAGTGGCCACTAATCGTTGTTGAGTCTAGGCATCACCAGTGAGTCAAGTATAGTTTTACTTAAATGAAACTCTCTGCCAATTAGGAATAACAAAGCACTTACTGTATGTGCAAAACCCAGCTGAGGGTGAAATTGCTCCCATTCTGCACTGATTACTTCCCACACTCCAGGATGTGAAACACTGTCCCTTCATTGTCTCTAACACTCAGGTTTTCTCCACCTGTATAAATTTAACCTTTGTGGTGACAGAAATTGCTCTCATCAGGGGACAAGTTGCATTTAGGCTACAGCGTCACCCACACACAATGCACCTGTGTTTATTCACTGCTGCTCGCAGTAAATACCAAATGACTGAACAATGTGGCAGGCGGCGTCCGACTTTTGAAATTATATGCTTGACCTCAGACATTTGACTGACTACGGGGGCGTCAGGCAGCGAAATGCCAAAATGTGTTGCAGAGAAAAACAACAGTTTCACAACTTTGAAAGGTTAACCTAGCAGTCAGTCAGCTGGTCGGTTGGTCACCCACTTTGGTCTAGACTGAAATATCTCAACAACTACTGGATATGAAATTTTGTACAGACATCGATTGTCCCCAGAGGATGAATCCCCATGGTGATACGGTGACCTGTCTCTAGCATCACCATGAGGTTCACAACCATGGTTTTTAGTGAAGTGTCTCAACAACTATTGGATGAATTGCCATGAATTTTGGCACACACATTAACTTTCCCCTCAGGATGCATTGTGATAACTTTGGTCAGCCCAGGTTTTTCATTTAGAGCAATCATCAGCATCAACTTTGGTTTATGGACAAATACGTACAAACCCAACAATGCTTCCATCTACCTTAGCTGCAAAACCAAGATGGTGAACATGGTAAACAGTGTACCTGCTAAACACCAGCATGTAAGCATTGTCATTCTGACCATGTAATCACGCTGTCATTAGCATTTAGCTCGGTAGACTCTTGTCTTGTTGTTGAGTCTCGTTTTCATGTAGTAGATAAGAGTAAGAAGTTAAATCACCTGTAAACAAGATCGGGTGTCAGAGGAAGGCTGCTAAACAGGCGGCCTATTTCTCTGTGTGTCACAGGTGTGTGTGTGTGTGTGTGTGAGAGGAGTGGACAATGTAAGTTGGCTTAGGTTGGGTCCAACCTGTGGGGGATTCCCTGAGCACAATCTGCTCCGCGACGGGTGGGACCTGCATGTTGCTATGGTATTGCTTGCATCTGGCTGCACCCCACTACTCCCTTGTTGAGGCTGAGTGGATCTGGAAGAGCGAGGAAGTCATTAATCTCCATATAGGTGACATGTCTGCAGAGCAGAGGAGGGGGGAAAAAAAAATACAAACAAACTGAATCACAAAAGAAGCACATGCAGCCACTCACAGGAGGGCAAAAAAAATATCTGGATGAGATCTCACTTACGTCCAATTTGTGTCTCCTTGATGTAAATTCTTTTTGTTTAACACAAGTCAATACTAACCATGGCACCATTCAGGAAGTGTTCAAGGCTGTGCTTCCCTTGGCTTTTAACTAAGAAAAAAGAAGCCTGTATCGACAGTGAAAGGGATGCTACATCTGAGGAGAGGATGCTTTTCAGTGTAATGAGCTCTATAAGTTATGATTGATCCAGCTAGAAACCTTCTCTTTTCACACTGCGTGCTGTCACAGTCTGTTGTTTCCTTTCTCCATCTGTGAATTTGTAAGTGTTTATCAGTCTGGCTTCACAAATTAGAGTGTGGGACAAACTCTGATTTCTTGTTCCCAGCAATCAGACAGAGGAGTAAACGATTACTCATGCAAATAGCATTTTGGGTTTTTCCCTCCCACCCATCATTTCAAAACAGAGAAATAACAACATAATTTCACTGCTGAAAGAGCAGAAAAGTCTCTAACTAAGGCTGAGTTTGGAGATTTTTGACAACAATGTTACCTCTTGATGTGGACTCTCGGCCCTGTAATGGAGAATCTACGCCACAAAAGAGCTTAGTGTGGCGAGGAGCAGCCAAGATTTTCCCCTGTACTGTACCCCTTTTGCTGCGCAGGCCTCGGTCGCTCACCATCTGCCACTGTGTTTACACCCATCAGCCCGGCAACTGTAATCTCAGAAACATTTTCTACAGACGCAGGCAGCTCTGAGGCTGTAACTCTCTGAATCAATTGGACATGAATACTTTCTGTCAGGAGCAGCTCAGGAGAGCCCTCCAGTCTCTCTGCTTCCTGGGTCTCTGAGATGCTCAAAGCACAAAGACCTTTGTCTCACACATTCAGTCCAGTGTGTGGAATCCTTAAGAAAGCATGTTTAACCCTTCATAGTTTAGACGGTGCAGTTTGAATGACTATAAAGAGACTACGTCAATCACATCCAGTGCTGAGGTCACTTGTATCTGAATAACTGCCTAACTGAAACAATGGGTTGACAGTTTGGTACCAATAACAGACATTTATCTTAACTTTTACTTTGAAAAAACTCATATCGTTTGTATATTTATACATCATTGCTTGCATAAATGACTGTTATGCAGGAATTTTAGGACACTGCATGACAATTCTTCAAAGGATTTACCATTTGTGGGCATTTTCATTCAAGAAATACAAGTAATTCTTATTATAGAAAGAGCAAAGCTGGCTTTGTATCATCACCTTAGAGTCTTTCGCCACATAGAATAACAGACATAAGCTTTTGTGCCATGAATAATTTAGCTATTTATTAAAAAACTTGAACTGCAATTCTTTTATTTTCTGACAATAAAATGGAGTTGATCGTCAACCTGCAGACATGCTGTCAGTCTTAATTATAGAAACACAGTGTCTCTACAAAACTAAATTCACCAAAATAAAAGGATTTTTTTCTCCATTCTGCTGACTTGAACATAAGGTCAGACATGCAGTTTGAGATCTTCTCAACTTGACATGACACTCCTTACCTCTATGTCATGTTTACCATTCCACGCATGCCGAGCATTTCATGAACGTGCCAGAAATGTGCACCTATACTGTGTGTGGAAAACACTCAAACAACACAATTAGCACAGAAACACAGTTCTGTTTCAGTTTCAGGGACGTAATGCCGGGGCTTTGCGAGTGCGCCGCCCGTTTCCTCGACCTTGCTTCTCCCCGGAGACCCTCCACCCTGTCCTGCGTGCTTATTTCTGGGCCTCCTGAGGAGAGCTGGAGGAATGTCTGCTGGGGAACAGCGACTGTAAATAAATAATGGAGACGACCTGGGTGTTCCTTTCCTGAGTGGCCGGTGAAGGGTGTGTGCGATTTTGTTCTTTTGTTGGATAACCATATCAGCTGAGCATGCTTCACTCAGGAACCACTGTAGGCGGCTGGCGTGCTGAGTGTGTGTGTGTGTGTGTGTGTGTGTGTGTGTGTGTGTGTGTGTGTGTGTGTGTGTGTGTGTGTGTGTGGTTTTTGTTTGTTTATTTTGTCTATTACAAAATTCCCTTCATGTAGGCCGCTGGGGCCGTGTGAGCCTACAGATCGGTATTTGTGATTTCAGCCATATGATTGTGGTTTCTTTTTATTATTTTTGCTCAAATCAGCAGTCACCCCAACCTGCTGTTTTCCTGTTTCATGAAGGACACGTGCCTGAGCTGTTTAAAAGCAGCACTATCCCAGCCAGAACACACACTGATGAATAATATATGGAGCAGATAAACTCAGACACTAAATGGATGTCCCTCAAGTAGAACCCCAAAGGCTGTCTGAGCTCCAGCCAAGAGCTAACTTCTTCTTTTCCCTGTCTTTTCTTTCTCATCCTCAGTCACACTCTGTCTGTCTCTTACCCCATCACTATAGACATAACTCATTTACAAACGTACACGTGCCCAGTCCCCTCACAAACAACTCACTAATACCCTGAGACCTGACTTTCAGCATCAGATAACGCTCCAGATCGCTGAAAAATGCAGGGACATGTGAGAGGCCTCTAAATATAGAAGTGTTACCATCACTGCTCCCGTGTGGTCCTTTAATTGTCATGTTACACATAAATCCCCGCCCTGTTTGCCTCTGCGCTATCATGACACTCAGATCACAAACCCACCACCAATCTGCATGGAAAACATGTTCTAATGAACCGTTTGAGAAAAAAAAAAAGTTTTCCACCTTTCCTGTCATGGTGGGAGCCGGATAATGAGGAGCCTACTGAGACACTAGTTGACTTTGCCACTGGGCACACCCTAGCAAGCGGCACAGTATATCAATATAGGGCAAGGTTAAACGGTTCCTCCCATTGTCTAGCTTCTGTAGATATTTTTGGGACAAACCCCCAAAAGGGTTTTAAAAGAGATTTCATATTATATTCTCAATTAATTTCCAGAGCAACAATGGCTACTGCTGTTTGAAATGTACTGTTGCTCAAATGACTTTCTTGTTCTCAAAGAGAGAGTATGTTGCATGGCAAGCATAACCTAAATAGTTGTTAAAGGTCAGGTGAACCAGATGTGAAAAACCAAACACAGAGGTGAAATAACTAACCACAACATTGTGGTTGAGCATTTCGAAAGAGTCTTTTTTATCCTGATGACAAATACACCTGTATTCACCTCTGTTGTATTGTGTTACAAAACTCAGGAGAGGAGTTTCTAAAGCAGTAACTTTCACTGTGTGCCAGTGAAACTAGTTGTAAATGCAATTTCCACCAGTTGCCCATTGGTTTACACATTCACTCATCTTTCTGGCACCTAACAAATATAAGTCCAGTAATCAGTCTCTTTTTAGCTCTGTTTTGGTTTCCACTGAGAAAAATATATCTGTCTCTATAGCTGTTAAATGGTCCATTATGTTCACGTAGTTGCTGACTTTGTCAGTCTGTCAGTCTTTGTCTGTCTTTGGTGCTGGTCGGGTAGCATACAGTGGGTTTTTAGAGCCTTTTTGCTAAAAAAAAAACAAACAAAAAACAAAATAACAAAAGTTGCCTGATGTGGCTCAACACACTGAAAATGAAAAAATAACACTGGTGAGAGAAAGGAAAACGGTAAAGTTGCTAATCGTGAAACCAAAACAATGAGCTGAAAGATGCTAAAATACTCCATACAGCTGAGGGAAACTGTCAGGTGTTCTCTATTATCATCACTACAGGTAACACCGTTAACATTACACAGTTATTTGATCGACTGTTATTATAAAAATTTAGAATAATGCAGGTTAAAAACATTACAAAAATGAAACAATCTGCGTGGCGAGGTACCAACAACATACGTGGGAAAATATGTTTTTGCAATTTGGGTGAATTGACCCTTTAAGGTCTGTAAAGTTTATATATATATATACACACACAGGAAGGCAAACACAAAAGCGGATGTGCTGGTGCAAATCAATTATTTGCTGTCCACAAAATGGCTGTGTACACACTCACGCATATGCATACACACATATGCTGTGGCACATCAGTGTGTACACACAGAAGTGGATGTGGTACTGTGAATCAATAATGCTGTGTTGTCACAGGGTGACATGTGAGCCATGGCAGGGAGCAGATGGCCCCGGGGTGCCTAGCTTCCTGTTAGTGGTGCCATTCAGCTTTACAGACACACACACACATGCACACACAAACCCAAACACGCACACACACACACACACACACGCACACGCACACACCACCATGTCCGGTGGGATTTCCCAGTGCAACTAGCCACGGCACTGGCCATTAACAAACAGCATGCCATTATTGGCTCTTCTCTGAAATGCTGAGTACATGTCCTCCCAAAAAATGACAACAGCCAGATAATGGTAAATAGATTTCTGTGCCTCGTCCATGGAGGTCTGGGGTAAATAGTTCTCTGCACCCCCTCCCCAATGTGACTTTTGGCACCACAGCAAATAGCTTTCAGGAAATCTGATCTGTTTCAGTCGACGCTGAGTGAGGTCAGGCGTTGCTCAGATATCACTTCGACTATGTTGTATTGATTGAGCGTTTCCGACGGTTTGTGTTGGTATCTCTGAGCAAAGACTCAATTAACGCAGTGAGCCAGTGACTGTAAATGTCAGATTGTGTATGCAGGTGATTTATCGGAATTAATGCTGAAGGAAAAAAATGTCTCCACGGAAAGACCTTGGCAAGATGTTTTAGCACTTTTATGCTGACGGCTTTCAGATGGTGTGTGTGTGTGTGTGTGTGTGTGTGTGTGTGTGTGTGTGTGTGTGTGTGTGTGTGTGTGTGTGTGTGTGTGTTGGTGTGCAACCGGAAGCTCTCACCCCTGGTAAAGCTCACACAGCACCACCCTGCTGGCAGTCACCTTTGATGGCGACTGATTGGGTTTGAAGTGCAGAAAAAGCAACACGCCCCTAATGTTTGGAAGATAAAAGCTTTGCCAAGGGAACAAGCGTTGCTGCTGCTGTGTAGTGTTTCAGGGCAGCATTCATAAAACTCCAAGACATCCTCAACTCTTGATTCCCCCCCCCCCCGCAAAAAAAAACAAAAAAAACAACCTACAACCAAATTCTGCCAGCATGATACAATGCGGGTATTTTGTCACTGTCACTGATAACCCCTGCTGCTTTCAGAGGACCACCACTGCCTGCCTACCTCCAACAGGAATATTCTGCCAGCAGGGGTATACCAAGCGTTGTCACAGTGCTATATTGCATCAATTTCACTGAGTCTACTCTGAGGGAGCTGCCTTTAATTGGTTGCTGGGCTGTCATTACAAGTCAAATAATAACAGATACTTCAAAGAACATGGGGAGAATTGAAAACAGGAGAACTGAAAGTGATTCCCTTTCTTCTTAGATATTTTGCTTAGCTTTTTTTTTTTTTTTTGACAATGCAGTGATTTGTGTCGGTGTATGTTCTAAGGATGCATCATCTTGTGACTTATGTCAGAGAAAATTTTTTATGACGCCTGGATTCAGTTATGTCAGGCGCCGTTTTGCTTTATAGAAAACTGTTAACTCTGGGACACGTCTAGACGAGGCTCGTGTCGGCAAATCTAACCACCAGTAGTTTAATCAACTCTGCAAATTGACCTATAAAGTGCTTCATTTATCTTTCACATTTTATGGCTACTTGTGGTTGCAAATAAGTTGTAAAAAAAAAAAAAAAAGAGCCCAATGAGTATGTATTTTCTCTACATTTAATAAACAGAATTTCGGTATACCACTGTAAAATGACCTTCGATTGTTACTGTGCCAAATTATCAGCTAGCTGGGTGATTTCATTTTCTGATACCAACCAGCCTATCAGGACAGGCGCTCGGACTCCTTGACCTTCACTATTTCCAGATTTGAATTAATGGGAGTCCACATTCCTGTTCTCCAGGGAGGACAGGGGTTAAAGAATATTCACAAGGTGTCTTTGATCAGGAGGTGAGGCTAAAAGGGTTGTAGAGGAGGAGGAGAGGTGGAAGGGGAAGAAGGGAGAGGAGGCTTATAAAGCTATAAACAGACAGTCCTGTCCCTGTCGACGCCACATTTGCTGCAGCCAGGTCGAGACTGAAGAGGTAATTGCTGGGGAAAAAAAAGTATGGATGGTTGGCAAAGTAGGATCAGGCCACCAGGGTTGAAAGACCAAAGTGAAAATAGAGCCAGTAGAGCAAATGTTTTTGATTTAATTGGGGTTCGTGCTGTTAAGTAGAGTAGGCATAGATTAGCTCACTCCACAGAAATTTATAGAGCAAACTTGGTTAAAGTGGCCTGTTAAAGTCATCTGACTCAACAATCATCTGATTCTCAGCTGATCCATCTGCTGATGAGAAAGCAGAGGAATGTACTTGTGAAACATCTGCACAGGCATTGAATAGCACCAAATAAAAATAAAAAAGAGCATTTTCAACACAGCTTCATATATGTATAGATTTTTTCCAGTGTGCTGAAAAGTCTCTGTTTGATGCAGTATGCTCTCACCTTCAGTGCACACCAGCATCATGGCTACTCAGCTCACAACAGACAGTCACTGAGTACAGCTAATGACATTTTCCATGGATTATCCCAGAGAGAAAATGCCAACAAAAACCTCTATTATTAAACTGACATGTGCCTTATTAGCTTTCCGCACATTTTCACACCAGACCTTCAGTGTCACAATAGGCAACTTATTATCATTCATCATGTAGGCTATGCTGTTTTCCCTTTTGGTCTATGTGTACAGACAGGGAAGGTCACACAGCTTCGGATGAGCCAACCTGCTACAGATAGTTCAAACAATTGGTCTTTTTTAAAGCATGCCACTCAACATAGCTGTCTCCAAGGTCCCGCTGAGTCACATTGAACATAGTCCAAAGACAAGATAAAGGGCAGGGGATAGAAGTAAAGCCCACCCCAGCTCTTTGCTACTCTATTAGGCTTTAATTACATTCATCTATTTCAGAAAAGGGTTTAGCTGGAGTTATTTTATTACATAATACAAGTGTGTATTGTAGATGTGTTCCTTGCAGTTGACTTGGTTATCTCAAGGTTCATTCCTTCTCATATCAGGCCTCTTGGGCACACACAGGGCAGTTGTTTGTTTCCACACATCAATGCATTCCTCTCATTCCTTTCCCCCAGCCTGGATGAAAATCAGCTGGTTGCCTGAGAGAGGTAATTGAACTTTTCCCTAGTATTCCCAGCCTGAACAAGGGGGGGCGGGGGGGGTTCTCAGTGGAGAGTTCATTCTGAGATTGTCTTTATTAGAGCTGAAAATCAGAGAGAATATCAGAACATAGGCTGTGGGTATCTGCTTAGACTTTTCAGTCTGAAGTTGAATTGTGTAAGAATAATTCCTCCTTCCCCTCCCCCCTGTTTCTAAATGACCTCATGCTCCATGCAGGATAGAGAAGTTTTGTCACGCATTTCACAATTTCAGCCTTCAGTCTGTGGTAAAGCTTCTTTCCTTCCCATATTGAGTTTTGCTTTGTCTTCCCACATGATACCTTCTGTTTTCTAATCCCCTGATGCAAGTATGACAACAGCAGACAAGGGTGGAAGTTTCCGCACTTTTCTAAAGTAACAGTGTCAGTACAACACTTTAAACAAGTAAAAGTCCTGTCATCAAAACTTTAAAGGAGCTATTTGTAAGCTATTGCTACATAGCCAACATTAGCATTAACAGCTGTTTACTTACCAGTTGAGAAAAAATGTTACGAGTTCAGAATCAAATTCATTCCTTTACTCACCAAGAGCTGTCCCCAGCAGTGGAAAGCAACAGTATTGTTTTACTTCTATTTCTATCACTTCTTTTCTTCTACTAAAGTTAGCATGCTAACCAGCTAGCCCAGTCCGGCTGGCCCGTCTTGTCACTTTCTGATACAGAGTCACTGTAGAGTCCAATCTGCCTTGAAGAAGCAGCGGCATATTATAATGGCTTGTCTTGTAAACGCAATAATGGCTGAAGCTCTTGGCAGGACTGGTAAGTAATCAGCTGTTGATGCTAACGTTGGCTATGTAGAAGTAGCAAAACTTACAAATTGCTCCTTTAGGTAGAAGTACAGAAGTGCTACCTCTAATTGCTCAGTGAACAAGCCGGATTTTATTGTTGTAGCTGGTCAGGGTGGAGCTAGTATTGCAGTAACTAGCCTACTTCATACACAGTTGAGTAGTTTAGTCTTTTAGTCCACTGGGTCCCAACTTGAGGAGTCGGGCCCCTCAAAAGGGGAACAAATCTGAGAGTCATTTAATGATTAATCAGAGAAGAAAGAAGAAAACACATTGTTTTGCTATACAAATTGGTTAAAGCATAAACTGAAAAGTGACTACAGATTTCAGATAAATGTAGTGTAATAAAAAGTGCAATATTTCTCTTTAAGATGCAGTTGAGTAGAAGAATGAAGTAACATAACTGTACAGTACTTGAGTAAATGTACAGAGTTACTTTCCACCACAGGCAGCAGATGCCTTTACTGTGACATTGTGGAAAATTTTCAGTTTGCTCCGGCTCCTCTTCTCCCCACTTCAAAGGTGTTCCTGAGGGAGCTGCACCTCAAACAGATGATTGTTTTCTCTGACATTATCGGACATCTGAGATCCTCGATCTGCTCTGCTCTGCTTGCAGCATGTCCTGTCGCAGACTGTGGCCTATCTCATTTACATGGGTACACGGAGAACACAGCTTAACCTGAAACCTGGCCCCATGTAAACGCTCCAGTATCGTGTTGTTGCCAAAACTGACAAGCTTTCATTTATCAGCCGACTTTACAAGATGTCTCCTGTATGAAAGAGGAGACTACGAGAGGCGCTGGGCGTCTATAGCTTTGATGTCCTAATACGTTCTCCTCCACTGACATGTTTAATTCTCTATTAAATGATATTACACTCGACTTGTTTGGCAATGCATCCTAAATTACAGGGGGTAACTTGGGATTTCATCAAAGGCAAAATCACAACATTGCCGCTTTTTGTGAACATAAAACTTGCTCTTTTGTTACGGTTTACTTTTTCGTAGACTTGGGGCTAAGATTTAGGAGTCAGTTAATGGTTCAAAACAAATACAAATCTCTTAGTTACAGTGTCTAACCAACTGTAGTTCTCCCCTGCTGCTCTCCCTCCCTTCCTCCACGGTATTAGTATGACTACATGTTTGGCTTGCTTCTAGTCTTTCCCTAGTTACCCACACAGAGCCTGTGATTTAACCATACTTGGCTCTACCACAGAGAGGCCATAGTCTCAAACTAGACAGTGATGTCATCCCCACAGCATCTGGCACAGGAAGTGACTTAACACTAACTGAACAGTTGAGGCCTTTTACAAAGACTTGGCCAATCATGATGTCTGAAAAGCCCCTTTTTTGAACATCAGGATTGTGTAACTCTGTTACATCAGGGCTTGAAAGAAAAAAGCTCAGATGCAAGCATGCAAGAACCACAATAACAGCAAAGCTCAATGCATTATTTCAAGAACATCCCAAAGCAAATGACTTCATTTTTTGGTGCAAGTTCAGAACAATCAGCATGTGCTTCACGTCGAGTATGCCTCAGATGGTGTTCCCACACATCTCGTTCACTACTCCATGTACAGAAGTCATTTTTAGCTCAGATCAGTCAGTCTATTATCAGCTGCACTGTAGCTGAGATGTAGTTGTGTGGTCTCAAGTTCTTAAGGGGTCAGTGGATGTGACTTTTAAGGCTTGAAGCAGCGTGCCGCCCCTGTCACAGGAAATGAACTGCTCCCATGGGCTGTGCTTGTCACAGGAGAAGCAACAGGCCTCTTGGGAATCCTCTGGTTCCCACGGTCTCTATCAGAGGTTTTTATCTGAACCAATCCGGCAGAACAGTTCAGCAACAGGGGCTCTCATGCTCCCTTGTATCGCCAGAAATAAATGGTGCTTTAGTTCCTGTACACAGCAATCGAAAAGCTGATTTAAAGCTGATAAAGCAGTTTGAAATGTCAAAGTTTTACTGAGGTGTCTAATCATTAACCGAAACTGTAGAGTGAATAGGAAATGTGGACTGTCCTTTAAAACATGCAGAGTGCTTGTGCATGTTTTAAATGCCACAGACATTACTTTTCCCTACCAAGTGGCTCTTTATACAAGTGCCCTCGCATTCCTGAGTGCGAATTTTGAACAAAACAACCCAGGATGGAGAGTTACACACAATTATCTCAGAAAAAGAAACCGCAGCTTCCTGGCTTTCACACTGCTTACATGGATTTTTGAAGCCACAAAACACGTCACTGGAGCAGCTGATGTACCGTGCGTGGCTTCCTTGGAGAGAACACCGAGTTATTAGACACTAAAGTGGCAGACATCCTGTCTTTTCTTGAAAGCCACTCAAGCCAGGTTTAATGCACTCCAAACACACCAGCCTCCACACGTGTTGATGATGATTCAGCAGCCCTTTTCCATTCTCTTCTCTTGCGCGTCATCAGTGGCCTTTTAAATGGGCCGAGCAGCAGAGATGAGACATGTTTTATTAGATCGGGCAGCCCTGAACCAGAAGCTGAGATGAAGCCTCTTGATATTTATAGCAGCACAGCAGCCATGCCACTTCTGTCCGGCTCGACTCTGTCACTTCCTCCTCCGCTGAGGGCCGGATGGGCTCAGGGCAGACATCCTCAGATGAGGCAGACATCCCCTTTTAGCTGTATTGTATCTATTTGAGGAACCCATTGTGCCAAGTTTTGGCAATTGTAAAGGGGTTTGGATCAATTGTTAAGTTTGAAATATGTTTCAAGGTCAAAATCACAGGGCTGGATTGTTTTAAAGAAGAAAAGAAACATATTGTGCGAGCTGCAAAGATTGTTTGATTTATTGTGAGAGAAAAGGATTGTCTCCCCGTGGCTTTCCTTTTGCTTTGATGTTGCTTCGCTCTGCATGCAGAAGTGACTGATTGTAAATGATACAGTCTGAGCTTCAGTAAGGTGTGCAGAGGTACCAATAAACCAGGAGTGCAGGGGGAGAGGAGGTGACAGGAGAGCAAACACACTCGGCATCCATCCGCTCACTTGCACTCCTCTAAGCCTGCAAGGTCACCCAGTCCTTCATTTCATGTTGGATCAAAGCTGTTCAATAAAAATCAGTGGGTTCAGCAAGAATAAGGATCGTATAACTGCTCAGTCAAGGTTAGGTGAATAGGGATGTTTGTGAGTTTGAAATCTATCTGTCCTCCCCAAAAACCTCAGGAAGACAAGATGCTTCTGCACAAATTGGACAGTTTAACTCCAGTTGTTCTCCTCCTGCCGCCGCTGCTGTGATGGGATAAAAACCAAGTTTACTGAAGCATTATTCATCTCCTAAGAAACCAAAGTCTCATGTGTAAAGTTACAGTCTTCATTTATCTGGCGGTTTAGACAATGAATAATGGAGACAATAAAAAAAAAACGCAGACTGTCATGAGGAGTGTGGGTGATTTACTGGCGATCACGTTTCATGTTCCAGTGGAGCAGGCTCGCTCCCATGGGAGAGCGTGCTGTTTTGTAAACACACAAATGCTGCTGCTGACGCAAATTTGAATATTTATGAGCCTTTAGGGTAGCATCCAACGTCAAAAATGTTTCTGGCTTTACACTCGAGTCCAGTGTAATGACTGTTGTATGAAACCTGAGTCTACAATAAAATTCGAGTGGAGGAAAATTAAAAAGGTTTCCCTGTTTCCTTTGTTTTAAGTCAGGACTCCCCTTTTGATCTCTTTTTATCAGACAACTGATATTACTCCACAGTTACCATATTGTCTGGCCATCTAAAACGCTGTTATTTCCCTTATGGGGAATGTTTAAAAGGCCTGACATTTTTAAAGGATGTAGATTGTCAGGCTACAAAGGTTAAACACCCTTTGTGCTTAATTCCCTGACTATTTCAAATTAAAATGATATCCAGTTCCATTGCATCAGGTGAAAATGTCTTTCAGAAAGAAATTGTACTACATGGTTTTACTTGTAAAGACAGGATTGTTCATCTCGCTCACGAGAGAGGTCGTTTAATGTATCTATGCTAATTTAAAAATGCATTATGAAATTAATTACCATCCATTGGATAAGAGCTGCATTTAATAATTATTTTCATTATCGTCTCATCTGCTCATTATTTTCTTGATTATCTGATTAATTATGTGGTGTTCACTACAGTCAGAAAACTGCCTGTAACAAGATCCCAGAAATCAAGGTGGCCTCCAAAAATTACCTGACATTTTGATTGGAAAATACCTTAAAAGAATACTTTGACATTTTGGGAAGTACGGGTTTTGCTTTCTAATTGTATCATGTTTATATTTAATTTGTGTGAAAAATAAGGTGGAAAAATGGCACTTTTCTGTTTTGTTTTTTACGTATGTTATGTGCCATCCATTTCTAAGCTAGGAACTGTAACCTCCTGGAGTCTCTGCTAGTAGCCTGACAAACATATAAAATATATTGTGTTCATTAGAAAGCTTCAGAGGTGCTGGTAGAGGGATTTTGTTACCTTCAGATGGAGGCAGGCTAGCTGTTTCCCTTTGTTTCCAGTCTGTATGCTAAGCTAAGCTAACCGGGTGTTGGTGGTTGCTTCATATTTAACAGACAAACATGAAAGTGGTATCAGTTTTATCAGTGAATGTTCAAAATTTCGAACCATTGCAAACAAAATTGTTGGTGAATAATTTTCTGTTGATCGACTAATCGATAAAAAATAGTTTAAGCACCAAGTGTATGTGTTTTAGATCAAGGATGTTACATTTAAACAAGCATTATTGCTCTGTAAGTCTGATCCACTAAAAGTTTGTGTATCGATTGAGAGTGTTATCCAGATTTTCACAGCTTCCCCTCCCCCAACTGTCATCACTTGGCTGTGATGCTGTTGTTTCCATGTATTGCAGTATTGTCACAGAGTAGTGAAGGGCTCAGTGTCCTCAGTTCCAAGCTGCTTGCTGGTGCTGACACAGGGGGATTCGCCGGGTAATGAGTATTGAAACAAACTCCTCCGTCATCTCTTTTTTTCGCCAGGCCAGTCGATGGATGACACCTCAGAGACTTGATCGAACGTGACCTTGCTGCCAGACGAGAGCTTGCTTTCCTGTCACCTATTGTGTCTGGAGAGAGCTGGGGTTTTTTCTGGGTTTTTTTTGCATCTGCGTATGCATTCATACATAAAATAATAATATGCACACATGAAAGAGCGAGATATAAGAGTATATTTTGATCATAACAGATCAATTACGAAGGACACTAATGCCTTTCTTGCATTTTTTTTTTAAAATCTCCCATTGCTTCCCTGTGGCTCATGAAATGGGAGTTTTGTTTGACTTTAATTAGCTGCGGTGAAATCTGCAAGAGGCTCATTAGAAAATCAAAGAGCAGCAGCGTATGCAGTATTATAAGTATGTTACTATGTGAATGCTTTGGAAATTAACAGAGCATGGGGAGAGGCCCAGTTCAGAGGTGAATATAGCAGTGAAGCCACAACAGGCACTTTAATTACAAGTTGAACTTTAACCCACATCCCTTTCTCTCAGTCTGAGTCTGCCCGCAATTACCCACAGAAATGTCCCAAACCAGAGATGACTGCCTAATCATTTTTCTGTTTTGGCAGACCGCTGCTTGGGGTTTTAAGGGAGCTAGCCAAGTGCACAAGATGACTCATTATCTTCCACACAAGCCAAGCGATCTTTCCCAGTAGCTAGGGGGATGCCCAAAGGAATTGGTAAATGTTTGGTATTTCCTGTTGCCTTTAAGATAGCGTAAGGCCGTCCGAGGAAGACAACAGTGTAAAATGCCTTTTGTGTCCACGAGAAAGGCACTGAGCAAAACCCAGAGGTTTAAATCATGTGAAAAACAAATCAGAGAGGTCGGGGACAGGCTCTCTCCTGCTGGTGGGAAAAGCAAATCATGTGTGAAGCTTCCAGTCTGGGTAACCATGACACTCAGGGAGCAAGTTGCCACCCCATGGCTGAGTATGGGAGCCTCTCAAGTCCTTGCTTTTCAGTCTGATTCCTTTACTCTGTATGTGCCTCTCCCAGGGATTCATTGTGTGCAGTAGAAACGAAGGGAAGGGAGTGTGTAAACCAGGCTAGGCATTTTCCCACTGGATTCATGGCTTCTGTAGGGCGGCTGTGACCTTTTAAAAGCCATTGATCCAAAAAAAATGAATACTGTAGAGAGCTGCAGCCTGGACTTTATTTCCCAGATGCACACCTGCTGCTGATGGCAGATGGTTTGCTGCAGGGCAAAGATGAGTTTTTGAGGATTATAGAGTCTTTTGTTGATGTGATGAATGCAGATGTTTTGTCCTTTACTGTCCCGGTCATCCGTCTGTGTCCTCCTTTGCCAAATGCTCATTATTATCTTCTTCAAAGGCTCAGATTTTCATAATGGCAGTCAATACAGGCGGAGAAAGAGGGAGAGAGAAGAGACAGGAAGGAAAGAAAAAATAGAAAGTGCAAAGGTTTGTTTTTCACACTGCTCACATGGTTGTGGCAGCTCTGCTTGCTAACGTGTGGGTGAAAAAGTTCCAGGAGCTGAAGTGGAGCATGCCTCAGTCTCATGATATCCACCTGACACCCCTCCTCCCCTCCCTCCTCTAGCTCTGCTTCCCAACTCTCCCCTGAGTCAGTCTGGAGTTATTACCGTCCATGTCCTTGTGGAATTCTTTTAAACATCCATCACCGCTCTTATGAACCTCTTACTGTAATTGGCCTGCTTTTGTTTCAGACTTAAATAGATGATAATCTATGCTGACTGTCTGGGACATATCGAGGACACGCATCATGAGTTTGCCATTTTGTCGAGCCTGGCCAGTGGTCAGTCACATAGTCACATGCACTTGATGCTGGACCCAGAAGCTGGTTTGTGTTGTTGCCTCAGCAAACTGTTATTTTCCAGAGGGAAGTGGGGAAAAAAAAAGGGATGAGGGCAGTGTTTTTGCAAAACCAACATGTTCACCTCAGCTGGAGGTCTGACTGAAGAGGTTGTTCTCTAACAGGTACCTGAATCCTGGAGGGGGGCGGGGTTCATATTGCCAAATATTGCCAATACTTTGGCAATATGAACACCTCCAAAACTACTGATATTCCTATCATCATCAACCACAACTATACTTTGTGTTTAGTGCTAATTGGTAAATGTTAGCATGCTAACATGCTAAACAAAACAAAATTTTACCTGCCCTGCATTAGCATGTTAGCATTGTCACTGAGAGCATGTTGACATTTGAAGTGCGTTCTTACAGAGCAGCTAGCATGGCTGTATAGACTCTGGCTGGTTTTAGCCCTGGATAATTAAAATCGCTCAGCTGCAACAAAGGAAATGCCATGTGGTTAAAGCCATTGCCAGCTGATTTAAGAGTGCAGTGTGTTTTGACACCAGAGGATCTAAACTGGGAAGAAACTGCTGATCCTTCCTCCTCTGTGTCACTGACTGGCCCCCAGCCTCAGGAATGCCACAGGACGGAAAGGGAGGAGAAGGAAACAGGAAATACTTTTGATATCTCATTTTTTTAGTCCTGTGTGGGCTTTTGTTTGATAAAAGGAAACTGTATATTAAAATATGACACTTGTGAAGGAGAGTATAATGACCCAGTTTTGGTTTTACTAGATCAAGGTCGACTAAAACGTGTGCATTCCAGTTAGAGTTACACAAAACATAATTACTGTAGGTAAATGGAATTAAATCAAGATAGATCAGAATAGAATGATAATAGATTCCCATGGGAACTGACACAGTAGTGTTGTAGTGAATTAACCTTAACAATTCACCATTGTTCACACAGAACAGTCAAGCTACAACTAAAAAACTCAATGGATCAAAGGAGCTCATATGTACAGCTTCAACACACTGCTACTAATGTGGTTAGCTTCTTAACAAAAGAGCTGATATTAAATAGGATACTGCTCTCTTTAAAATACACTGTAGTAGTTTGGTTCAAGATAATCTACTTGTATATGTGTGTGTGTGTGTGTGTGTGTCTGTGTGTCTGTGTGAGGCTTAGCACCATGACTTCCTGTCCAGCTGCTCCTGTTGTCACTGCTTATGAGCAGATGTCTGTATTTCCTCGCCTAAGACACACACACACACACAGACACACACACACACAAACACACACACACACACACACACACACACACACACACACACACACACACACACACACACAGAGCCGTGGTGTTTGCTGTGCAGGCCTTGCGTACACTCACACATTCTCAATTTGTAACAGACCTCTTTAAAAACTCCTGTTAGCAGCAGAAAGCAGAGCCCCCTCTGAGTTACATTAATATATTTATGCTTATGTTGATCTGCAGTTGCGAATAGGCTCTTTTGGTGATTCCCATGTTTGTAAATGTGTGTTTCTATGTGTGTTGTGTGTTTGTGTATGAGGGCGGTCTGAAGTTGTGTGTAGGAGGGTGTGAGAGCTGATGAACAGTAATGGATCTGCTTGCAGCAGGGGTGTAATAACACTATTTCCACCCATGCCTTAAAGTTCACTCAAATTATATTTAATAAAAAAAGCAGATTTTGTTTCTTACCTCTAGTGGTATCTGGTTTTTGAGGCATTTGAGATATTTGTCTTTCATTCTTTAATTTTTCTACTGTGACCCCAATAAAATGCAAATGAATGGAATTTTGTATATTTTAAAACTTCCGAGGCAATGAAGTTGATTTTAAAGACACAATGTTTCTCTTTTGCCAAACAATGTACAAGCCTGACTTTGAACATGTTTAATACTTTCTAATGAAAAAACAGTCCCTGTATTATCCAGTAAAAGAAGACCCTTACTCTGGATATATTGCTGTTGAAAGTTTAAACATAGTGCTGTGAGCACCAGCAATTAAATTCCATTTACTCCAATTGTATTGACACATATCTCAAAACCTAGATAAATGAAACCCAAATTATCTCTCTGTTGAATGGCCAGCATCGAAGGTGGTAAGTCAAGTCAAATTAATTTCATAATGTGTGAATCAACCCTTCAAAGGATAATGAAGCTGATATTCTATATTTTCATGAAATGACCAAAACCAATAATCAGTTGATACTAAGAACATGTATTGTCTATGTAGCCAAAGGCAAATGTTATTCCTCTGTGCCACAGAGCTCCATTGTGTCCAGCAACTATTCACACCACTGATCCACACATTTACACTGTTTGACATGTTCCTTTATTATGGTGAACATGTGGCAGTATAATAGTCCACATCAAATGTACTATTTATTCCTGTCTGAATAACATTTGCTAAAAACTACAGTGGCCAAATGTTGCCAGAAAATTTGAGCCTTTTTTTTTATAAATAAAATGAAAATATATATTTGTAGCCATATATGAATCAACCGTGCATTTAGATTTACTGCATGTCTTTAGTAGGAGTGATAGACATCTCAGCCTTATCTATTATGGTGTCTTCTAGTAGACTACACCCAACAGATAACCAACTGATGCAAGAACAAAAACACAGGTAAAAACATATTCTTTGAGAGCCCAATTAACTGTCTGACTTTCTCTTCTTGTCTGTTTCCCAGGATGCCTTTGTGGAGCTGTATGACAGACAGAGGGAGTCCGTCTTCAGTTGCTCCTGGCCCTCCATCAAGACAGTCTTCGGCCTGGCTGCACTCGGGGCAGCGAGCCTCACCATCGGAGCATACCTTACACAGAAGTGAACCGAGCCCCTGTATTCTATCAGCTCGACTTTATTCTTCAACATCCTCCTCCTTTTCCTCGTGCCTCTCCTTTTTTCCTTTTTAAAGACGGTCCTGACCCCTCAGAGACAACCTTCAGACTCTTTCCGAATCTGGCTCTCTTCAAAGCCCTCTCTCAGAAAACTCCCTCTTCTTCGCCCCTCCGTGTCAAAACAGACACAAATCAAAACAACTGAAAGAACCAGATGCGCAGCCCATACAGAGCAAGGGATGTCTTGAAAAGAGGCAGCTTAGATGTAATCACTCTAAGCTGCCTACATCTGAGGAGAGAGGAGCGATCAGTGGTATGCATCTACCTTTTTTCTTTTTTTTTGTTCTGCCTGCTTCTGTACTAGTTATAGCATGAACGTTGAGTGTTAGTGTAGACGTTGCATGATGTGTCAGAGCTCATGCGAGACCTCTAGTTGAAGGCCTTGATGATGGGGGTGCAGGGACGATGATGATGATGATGATGATGATGATGATGATGATGATGACGATGGAGACGATGACGCCCCCCACACCGGAGAGGAAGCGGCCTCAGCCACGCCCCTGCTTGTTAGGGTGAAGAACCCCGTTTGAACTGTGGACTCCAGTTACCCCCCTGCAGCCGTCCTTCAAAGGACTTCCTCCACAGAACAGCTGCTCAGAATGTATAATGGAAACAGCTTGCTCGAACCAGCGCAGTGTGTCTGCTGCTTTCTCTCCTCAGATGGCTCCAGTGAACTCTGAACACACTGCACCATTATACTTTCCCTGGACTTTTAATAGAGGATGGACCAGTGGAAGACTGAGCTCAGCTTTTGGAAGTTTCTGAAAGCTCTTTGATTGCGTTTTTTTTTTTTTTTTTTTAATGTTGACTTTTAATTTTTGCAACATGCCAAACCCCAGCAGAGAAAGATGGTTATTTTAAGGAGTGAAAAAACACACGGAAGAAGCCTGTTGTTGCAGAAAAATGTCATATGCTGATGAATATATAGAGAAATGATGAGCAGAGCACAAGCGTGAGGTAGAAATAAAATAAAGACTGTGTTTTGCATCTTAAGATGGGAGTGGGCCCCTGCAACATAAACGGACAAGATTTTAAGAATGCATTCCTCAAGCGAAGCGATGTAAACGAGACCACACCTCTGCTAAATTATTCCCCCTCAAAAAACTCAAACACGCTCTAAAGCAACTCTAAAAGCTATCAGTTCTTTTTTTATCCTCTACCTCTGTTGCAGTTTTCCTACTCTTCACTCACTCAGCTGACCCTGTCCACATGTGTCCTCCAGCTGCTGAGGCCCCCACAGCCACCCTGTAATGCTAGAATCCATTCTGACAAAGTCTTGTGGACGTGGACCGAGAAAACCTCGCTTGGCCACAGACGACTGAGTGGAGTACCACGACAGCAGGGTCTCACTTTAGCACTAGAGTCAGTGTGTCCCGTGTGCTGGAACCTGAGATGTCCCTTCTCTCCAGTCTGCAAATGCATCCAGTCATTGATTTGTTCCTTTCAGCCTGTTTTTTTTTTTTTTTTTTTTTATTGATGTCCGTCTTGTGTTACAGTCTGATAGAAAATTTTGGAAAAGGCTCACACAGGCTCCAGAATATTTTTTTTTTTTTGTATACTGTAGTTGGTTATGGAAAAGTGATTTTTTTTTTCTGTTATTAAAAATCTTCAACTTCTTTGTTGCATGGATGAAAGATACTGTCTTTACACAATAAATATTACTTGTAACCATATTTATGAACAGAATAGGTTAGAAGATGACAAATAACAACAAAGAAGTTCCTTTTTGTATTTATTGAGGTACCAGATCACAGATTTTTAACAGTACTTTGATGAAAAATCAGTTGTCTCCACTTTTTTTCTACTCTATGGAATCACACTGTAACTATATTATTTCCTGGCTGCTATCATAACAACAAAAATCTTTAAAAAGTGAATTTCTGTGTCGTATTAATATTGGCTTAAGGCTGCTATGCTGTCGATTTAACTCTTACCTACAGCTTAAACTGCCACAAATTAACAGTATAGTTCTAGAGAGCTGGAAACCAAAGTTAACTTGTATTAATCTTTAATTTAAAAAAACAAAAACAAAACAGAAAAAAAAAAAAAAAAAAAAAAAACACAAAAGTAGCTTAATGAGAATACATGTCGCTTCACTTCACTGAGAGTCTGTTCAGTGAGGTTTTGTGATCTCTCTGTGGAGGGTTTGTCTAGTGTTACTGTGCTATATCATCTTAACTTGTCAGCTTTGTGCTCCAATGATAACTCAGTGCTTATCTGTAAGAAATGTTGACCTGCCAGACCTAAATCTTGTCAGTCTTCACTGAAAGAAAAAAAACAAAACAAAAAAAAAAAACAACACACCACTCTCATTACAACAGCTCTTTGATACTCCAGAGATGTGTATGTAAGAGAGGAACAGAGGGTGAATCATGAGCAGGAATAGGAACAGCATAACAGCAATATACTGTAATTTTTATATTCTCTGTGCATATATGAATGTAGGCACTATGGTTGCTGTACTGTTTTATGTCTATAATCGCAAACCTGTAGCACTTCAAAAAAAAAAAAAAAGTGAATTGTGTTTCTGTTGTTTACTGCAATATCCACAATAAGCTAGTGGGATCATATTGTTCCTAATAAACCAGATTTCTCAAGCAGCTGCAGCTGAAGTTCACGTTGCGTCTGCTTTTCTTAATCAATTCTCAGTTTCATCTCTGTGCATGTCAGCAGGACAGAAAGAGAATAAGAGATGCCAAGGTGGTGAGCAGTGTATCAACGGAGCTCTTTTGATTGTCTGTTATCTATCCACAGCTATGAACTGTAAATGTAAGCCTGCTTGTGTCAACGTGACAGTCTCCTTGTGAAGGACTGTGCAGAAGCAGCAGCCGCACCCCATCAGACATCAAAGCTGTCCCCAAACACTGCACTTGTCAGCCTCCCTCTTCTGCTCCACAAGCTGCTAAACACGAGTGCAAAACCCCAAATGCCCTGCGGCCAGGTTTTTTTTTTTTTTTTTTTTAATACACCCCCTGCCTCTGTTCTGATCACACTTGTCTTCAAAGGCTACGGCACTCTCCCTGCTCAGTGGAATTTGTGAAAAGCATGATGCAGTAAAACTAATGTTGAAAGAGTTGAGTGGGTGCGAGAAAATGAGGGGAGAGGAGTGAAAGAAAGTGGTGGTGTGTGTATGTGTGTGTGTGAGTGTGTGGATATATCCCTGAGGAGACCAAGAGCGGAGGGAAGTTCATTTGGGCTGGAGCCCCACGCAATCCCTCCTCTCTCTCCCCCACTCACCATGCATATAAAATGCATGACACGGTCTGAAGAGGAATTTTAAATCAAGCCCTAGACTTTCAAAAGAGAGTCCAGTGTGTGTGTGTGTGTGTGTGTGTGTGTGTGTGTGTGTGTGTGTGTGTGTGTGTGTGTGTGTATAAAGAAAGAGAGAAAGATGGGCAGTGAGAAGAGGAGGGGGAGGTTAGAGACGCCCTCCTGCCTTTTCTGCTTTAGGGCTACAAGGTGTAGAAGAGGCTTTCCCAGCGCTGGGTATCACAGGGGAGATCGGGAGATCATAGCAGATTGTCTGGAGTAAGTCTGGTCCAGTTTTATCCCTCATTTGGAAGTCCATCAGATCCAGGCTTGGTATCTTTGCCTCATTTAGAGACAACCTTTACTGCAATAAAAAGTTCCTGCTGAAATCTTACAATTTCCTTGAAAGTAGTAAAAAAAAGAAAAAAAAAAGCCCCAATTGGAGGACATTCATCTCTTATTGGAATGTAAATATTCAATGAGAAAGAGGTCGTTACTTATTACAACTGTGGAAACGGATTTTGGTTGAAACCTCAAATTGCCTGAATTGTGTACTACAGCGTCACCTTGTGGCTGCCCCACAGACACACACACAGACACACACAAATAATCCAGCAGGAGTTTACAACACCAGGCAACCACAGAGTACACATTTCTTCTTTAGCTACAGGGAATGACAGCTGATTCCACTGAGCCTATCATCTTCATAGATATGCATATATAGAGGATAAACTATCAGCTGCTGTAGTGCTCATCTGAAATAAAAACCTTTTCCCAGCACACGGTTGCCCACCCCTGCTCTAAAATATCCTCAGGGCAGCATGCCATGAGGAGAAAAGGCTCCAGGGCTGAAAGCTCAACAGCTCACAGCTTTGGTTGATGACTGCTTGGCCGTGTGATTCATTCAATCTAATAGAAATGTTACAAGAACTGTGCAAGACAAGCATGTAAATACGGTAATGAGCTTGAGAGAGCAGGCGTAGAAGGAGTGATGTGTGACTCAAGGCCAGCCCAAGGCATAAGCAAACTAAGCAGCTGCTTAGGGCCCCCGTGACCACCAGGGGGCCCCCAAGAGCACTTGAAATGCCCTACAAGATGTTGATACACACACACAGACATATATACAGGGTGACTTTGAGATGGGGCCACACAGTGTGACAGTGGTTAGAACTGGCGTCACAGTGAAAAGGTTCTGTGTTCGAATCCCAGGCCTGGGGCCATTCTGTGTGGAGTTTGCATGTTCTCCTTATGCCTGCACGGGCTTTCTCCGCGTCGTCCTCCTGCAACCCAAAAACATGCACATTAAGTTAATTGTCCCACCCAGTGCCTTAGTATACTGTGACTATATATATGCATTACTATACTATGGCGTTTTTTTTATGACTTATCATACTATGACTTTTTATGCCTTAATTTACAATGACATTTTATGACGTCCTATCCTGTTTTTTTAATGCCTTACCATACTATGACCTTTTATGCCTTATTATACTATGATGTTTTTATGCCTATCTAACAATACGATGACAGAACTGTGGAGGTTAGTCTTACAAAAAAGCCTGGATATACATAATATTTATCCCAAATATTACATGAATGTGCACAGTAAAAGACAGTATGAACCACAGCTCTAAAGTACATTCAGTGTCCATTTATTTTTCTGCAGCCAGAAAAATAGAAAAAGTAAAACAAAGAACATTCATACTGCTGAAGTGTAGTTTCTCATGCTTGCACATTTACAGTACATGTTGATCTGTTACAAAGTTTCTTTGAACTGGACATATTGCCACAAGATATTTACAAAAATAACATTAAAATTGTGGCCTCTTTAAACATGTTGACACATTCATAAAAATAAAGCTTTCTGTGACACGTTTCCCGAAAAACAATCCTATTTACAGTCGAAGATGGAGATGAGTCCTGTCGAGCTACAGCTGAGATAACCGATTTTGCTTGCATCTTTGTATCTGAATTATCTGAAGCAACAAAACCCTGGAAAATAAATGTAAGAAATGTTTTTTAAATATCTAAAAAGACATTCTCCATCTTGCATCTTTAAGTCACAACAATGACTCTTAATCACTACTGACGTAAAATGAATGAGATGTACTCACTCATGGTTATTGGCTGAGAGAATCCTTATTAATGTACAATTATATTTGCCTCTGACCACTGCATGTTTGTGTCAAAATGATTTCGATTTTTGATTATTTTCAGAATAAGATTTATTTAACAAAAATACTTAACAATTCTGACATGGTTTTGAATTGTAGTCACAGAGACTGAAAAAGAAGTAGAAGGTGAATTCTACCAACTACTTATAATATTACACATCCTTCCCGTATCAGTTTCTTTAAAATGACAAATAATTGCACTGCTCTGGCAACAAAAATTCAAAAGGACACAAATACTGTCAGTTTTAAACTGGTGTGGACAGGGCAAACAAAAGGCACAAATAAAGAGTGGACATTGAGTGCTCCCTATTGGCACTGGCAAACTGTTTTTTTCCTTTAAAAACAACAGTCTTAAAATGGCCACACTGTAGGTGAAGTGCAGTTTTGCTACCAAACAATAAGTTGAATCTGTGAATGTTCACCTTTCTAAGGAAAGTACTGGGGAAAATAAAGTTTTCCTACAGGTAACGACATTCAGCATCAACTACTAAATGTGACTGAAATCAGCTTGATCAGAACTATACAACCCAAAACAGCCCAAATTTATGAGAACCTGTCTCGTCGTTTATGCCTTTCCCCTCGCAGGTAACCATAATGCATCTGTGTGCGTGCGTGTGTGTGTGTGTGTGTGTGTGTGTGTGTGTGTGTGTGTGTGTGTGTGTGTATACAGTATAATGTATGTGTGTGCATTTAATCAGTGTTCAAACAACAACAAAAAATAAAAATTCAGAAAATCAATCCTCAGTGCAAGGACTCCACTTCACTCAGCTGTCTAGCTCTCTTTGGTTTCCAAGCCTCTATAGTGCATCAGTTGCAGGTGTTTCTGGGACCTTCAGACTGGCTCCACTCAGCCTCACGTTCCCTACCTCAACCTTCAAACTTATTTATTCCCATCACTTCTCCACTTCTGCTGACGCTTCCTCCCTCTCACCCAGTCAGGTTCTCCTCCTTACAGGCATCTGGTGAGGAGAAGAAGAGAGAGAACAAGTTAGGACACGACAGAGACCCATAATAAATGAACATATTGTAAAATAAGCAGGATTACTGTTACTTAACCCAAACTTTGTTTAAATGTTTTCATCATTATTAATTATGCCCAACACAATTTCACCAGTGGATTGGGAAACTTCCCACTCTGCTGCAGGATCTCACTTGAAAAAATAAAATCCCATTTAGCATGCAAAACCATGATGCGCCTATTTCAACATATATCATTTGTTGCACCACATTTTTTCACAAATCAGTTTTTACAGGAGTTTTTTCTGTGAGGATACAACCAGCAAAAATAAAGTCAATAAAAGTAGGAGTAGGCATAATTTGCCAGCTTTTCATCTGGACATCATGTAAATGTCTAAACAGATCTTCCTGCTTTCAAAAACAAGATTTATCATTCTTTTTGAAGCCCTCAACCACTGCCCCATTGGACTTTGTTCACCCAGTGAGAAGCTGCAGCAGACTGATTAGTTTCATAAAACCTGAAGTTGTGTGAATGCAAAAATATAAATGAGATGATAAAAAAAAAAAAAAAAAAAAAGGTGTCAGTAAATCCTGTGTGGAAAAACAGAGAACATAGAAAGTTAATGCTTGCATGTCGTGTTTTCTTTACAGCGCTGATCGAGTGACAGTTTGAACCCACAGCAACCTCCAATGCTAAAATCACTAGAATTATGCAAGCGTCAGTTATTTGCTTCAAGCGTATCAACACAAAACATTCACATCAAAGTGGAGCTTGCTACTGGCAAAACAGAGCGGAATATGTGGTCAGTATCAGACAGGTTCGGCATAGAGGTTGGGTGCACGACCCCAAAATTTTGAACTGTTTGGATTTGGTCTCATCGGTTAAAATTATAGGCAGCGAACATTTGACTTGAACTAGTTATCAGGGTGGGCTGGCCATGACATGGTGCTTGGGCAAGTTCTTTTAAGTGAAAATATTGTGTAAAACTTAACAAAAATGATGGACCCACTTTGTTTGTTGGGTTATAGTTGGTAATAGCTAACCATAGTTGGTGTGAGTGATCAGTGCAGGAGCGCAACTGTAGCCTACTCTATGTGAGAAGAACTGCTGATGACATTGTGTGTGTGTGTTAAAAGGCATTGTTTTATGTAGGGTATAGATTGTTTTGATGGTTATTTAAGGAGCCCATACTTATGTAATCAGGGAAAACGGGCAGTGTACATTCAAAACTAACAATTGCAATCCACACCACCACAATGTAAAATGTAACTATTTTGGAGGTTTGGTTTGTTTTTGTTCACAAACCACAATTACAAGTAAACCAAAGGTTTACTGTAGTAACAATTGACTCATCTTGTGTAATGGACAGAGTTCATCAGTCATCAGTGTAAAAAACACCAATATCAAAATCAATGCAGCAGAGCCAGAGATATTGTCTTTTTTTTTTTTTTTTTTTTTTTTTTTTTTATTTGACACATTCTCCTTTTTTTGTCAAAACACCTAAATAACCCACAACAGCACTTGACTGCTGAAGGTCAGTGATTTGTGCGCATTATACTAGTGACAGCTGATGTAGCTTTGAGCCTCTAGCCTCCACTAGACATGGTGACCTCAAAATTTATCAGACTTTATCAGACTTTGCACAGCTCACTCTGGAGCCACAGCTTCATGAGTTCCTCTTTAACCCACTTGGAGAATGAGAAAGATGTTTTCCCCTGCACTATATGTATAGACCATTTCCCTCACTCTGTCTATCTTCTATACCAAACTGATAATCTCTATGCATACTATTAAGCCACTGTATATTGAAAAACAACTACCACATTTACCATTTCAAATATATTTCAATGCATTTGTTTTTGAACGAGCAGCATATTTTCTGTCGGTGAGTGTTTTTGCTGATTGAGAATGACAGAAAAATCTGTTATCCTGACACAAAAATCCACACAACACTGCTGCACACAGCGGCATCCAGCAGGAAAAACAGGACGTTGGACGGGCGGCACCATGCCTCCTTACAGCCAGCCATGAGCAAAACCGGTGCTTTTCCTACCTGGGGGTGAGTTAGAGGGCAGGTGGGGGGGAGAGAGTTCAGGGTCCAGGACAGAAGGGGAGTTGGGGCTATCAATGCTGAGCATCTATACCTGAAGGGCTGAGTACCAGGGTCTGGAGGATGTCCGACAGGGAGACGATGCCCTCTATGCTGGAGCGCTCGTCCACCACCACCAACCGGTGCACCTGGCATAAAAACACATGTTCACAGATGAACTTAGAAATAGTAGTAAGGCTATTTCTTAATGGATGTATTGTATGTACGTCAGAGTCAGTCTCACTTCGGCTTTGACTATTCTGTCCACAATGGTCTCCATTGTTTCCATTTTATGGCACTTCACGACTCCTTCGAAGTACTGAGAGCGATGTTTCAGAGCCTGCGTCACTGTAATGTCCAGGTTGTTGTATGCCTTCTCAGCAGCCAAGTTCTACACACAGACACACACAAACATGAAAATGTAAGAAGTAAAAATAAATCACAGAGCAGCTTAGAAACTACAAATTTCTGCAGAAACTGTAAAAATTTCAACTTACAATGACATCAAACTTGGAGTAAATATCCACAACTTTGCCTATAAAAGAACCAAGACAATTCCAGTTAGTAACAAAGTTAATTTCGTAATATTAATAAAATATAGTGTCAGTACTAGAGTTAGAGTTTGTGATCTTACCCGAGTCATCCACCACTGGCAAAGCAGACACTCGTCTCTCCACAAAGATGTTGAGTGCTTTGATGATGGGCGTGTCCGGGTGGATGAAAGCAATGTCATGGTACGTTCCAATGCCAAGCTCCCCGAGAGTCTGCTTCATGAAAGCTGGCTTTGGCATTTCACACATCTGGGACACACAGATTGCGCACACACAGACATACAAGGAGACAGAGACACACTGAATGAGATCACCCTCCCAGTTCATCAAGGTAAAGTCACATTTTATTAATTTCCACATTGACCACTAGGGGGCAGCAGACAATGAAAGCAGAAGGGGAGATGAGAAAGTTTTCAACAGAATCATAATCAGCCATAGTATTTTAGAACATGCAGGTTTATCACTAGTTCACAGATGGAAGGACAGAGATTGTGTTGGACTCACAAAGAGCTGGAGGAACTTGAGGATCCTCTTGTGTGTGAGAATATAAAGTGCATTCCCTGTGACTGGGTCGATGACAGGCAGCCGGTGAATTTTGTTTTTGATGAGGGTGTACACTGCATCAAATAGGCTGCAGACACAACAAACACAATGATCAGTTACAGGCAGCACAATAATATCTGTTGACAAATATGTACCTAAACAGATTCAATGACACACAAACCTTGCATCAGGTGATATGTTGACCAGAGGTTTGAATGTGGCTTGAAGGTAAACCTCTGTGTAGCACAAAAGAAATATTAAAGTATTTTACATTCTGCTTATAAAACAGTTATAAAATCTTACTTCATGCATCCTACAAGAACATGGCAGGATAAACATGACACTTACCTCTCCATGTCTCAAGCTTATGCTCCTCTAATTCATAAATTTGCACCTGAAAGACAACAAATAAAACAAGTTGGTTTAAAAAAAAAAAGAAAAGAAAGAAAAGGGAGAAATCCCCAATGTGACAAAAAAGCAAATGTCATGCAACGATATCTGCCAAGTGGACCTACCATTGGTGACTTATAGTATCTGTGTAGTATGATGATGAAATCTGTGATTGTCAGCATTCCTGCAATAGAAACCAGCATTGAAACACACTGAATCTATAAACATACAGCATACACATACAGCGCCATGCCTGCAGGCACTGTGCAACTGGGTAGAAGAGACAGCGCTTTACAAGGGCGTGGTTCAAACAACACATCACTGACTCCCCGCCTCTGCTCTATCCTCACGCTGACTGGGCATTCATTATTCATCACAGGCTGACTTGCAATAAACTCTGCACGGCACAACAAAGCCAATTCACCATTAGTTTCGTTTTTGGCACTTTCTTACTAGCAGAGGGTTTATTTTTCGGAGAGTCTGCAGAGATTTTTTTTTTCCTTTTTCGTTCTGCTAAGTCTTACAGCCAACCTGTCTGAGCACAGGTCAATACAGAGGAGTCATTGCTGTGCTTAATGGTTTATGGCAGCTCTAATGACTTCTGCTCAATATAGCATCACGCTCCACTAGCCATGACCAGCGGCATTAATACACAACGTTGCCTCTGTGTTCAGTTGGCAATGGTGCACCAGCACAGCAAGCACATTTTCCATCTCAGTTAAGGGAAATAATGAAATAAAAATTAGCATGGCAGTTTTGACTTTATAAAACTAAATTGTGTCTTATCTGGAGAGGGCATTTGACTGAAAGCAAGTCAATTACATCTGCAATGTGCAAAGAGTGTGGAAGCCTTTTCGTCCTTCTTTTTTGGTTCAAATACATACAAGTATTAATGTTATTATGATTTAGCAACTTTTTAAAAAAACACAGACGGATCCATAAAAATGATAAATGTCAACTAGGAAACAGTCAAATTAAAGAAAAAAGAATAACATGAAGTGTCTTAGTAAGGAGGGTCATCATGTGCCACCAGAACAGCTTCAATGCACCCTGGCATTGATTATGCAAGTCTGAGACTCTACCGGATGGGTGAATACAATTCTTCCAAAAGATACTCCCTCATTTGGTGTTTTGATGATGGTAGTGTAGAGTGCTATCTGACATGTTGGTCCAAAATCTGGCATAGGTGATTAACTGGGTTGAGATCTGGTGACTCTGGAGGCCATAGCATATGATTCACATTATTTTCATACTCATCAAACCATTCAGTAACCCCTCGTGCCCTACGGATGGCATCATCATCATCATCCTGGAAGAGACCACTCTCATCAGGATAGAAATGTTTCGTCATAGGATAAAGGTGATCAGTCAGAACCACTTTGTATTGATTTGCAGTGCACCTTCCCTCTTAGAGGACAAGTGGATCCAAACCATGCCAGAAAAGGGCCTCCCCCAGCATAACAGAGCCCCCAGATCCCCTTACTGCAGGGATCAAGCATTCAGGCCTGTACCGTTCTCTTGGTGTACGCCACACATGCACGCGCCCACTTGTGGATAATATGATGAAGGATTGCTCATCTGACCATATCACTTTTTTCCACACTTCTAAAAGATTATTGCCTGTGGTTTTTGCACCAGTGAACAAGTATCCCTCTCTATGTTAGTTGTATGGAACTGTTCTTGCTGACACACTCTGATCACGTGCTGCACTGACGTTCTCAGTCACCTGATGAACAGTTGATTCTTTATATTTCCTTACATATTGCACTAACACATGAGCATCCCGGTCATCAAATGTGCTCTGTCAACCGCAATTTCCAACCCTATTTACCGACGTCTTTCCCGTAGATCTAAATGCAGATGTCACTTTAGTCACTGTACCTATTGAAACACCAGCCAGTTGAGCAGTCTTTGTGACCGAAGCTCCGCCCATCCACGCCCAAACAATGAAACCTCTTTCAAAGTCAGTTGGATCTTTTCCTTTTGCCATCTTTGTACAAAATCAACATCAACTGGGCCTGCTCAGCATTTTTATACCTGTCACAGAGCATGACTGGCTGTTAAACTCTTAGTAGTCTAAGGGCTATTTTGACCATTGGTTTGATCACGTTGCCGTGATCAGTGACTGCTGAAGGTTAATTGTGCCATGCAGTGCACCTGTGTGGAAGCAGCTGCATTTGTTATGTTTCTCCACTCATTTATTCAGGTTTTTCCTTTAATGTGTCCCCTCTCTGTATATTTCCTATTGGAGACACTGTAAACACAATTATTTCAGTATGTGAAAGGAAAACACATAAAAAACAAAAACAACCATAAAGTACATTTCCTAACAAATGTGAATGTTCTTACCCACAAAACTTTGTTTCTCTGTGTCCCACAGTGGGGCAGCTCGCACACCATTTGCAACCAAGGCAAAGAACGCTTTCTTAACCTGTCAAGCAACATTTGAAAGGAGAAAATTAGATTATACAATAAGATCATAGATCAAAGATCAAACTTCACAACATGTGACTATCCTTTCTACAGCTGAAACAGTCTATTAATCTGTATCGGAATTCTTTACAATTTTCTTGACAGTTCATAGACTGTTTAAGTGAAAAAATAATCAACAAATTAATATCTAATTGAAAATAATCTTTAGTTGCAGCCCTGATCATTATCTGAAGACCTTTTCTGTTTGCATCACATTCACCAGTAGACAAACCTCTTTGAAGTGCTTTTTAAACTACTGTTGGTTTTGTGTTGGTTTTAGTATTTCCACCTGTTTTAGATAAGGGTTTTTAACCCTTGGCTTCAGTGGATTTAGTGGTTGAAGATCTACACATCAAAGCGGCCGGAGCTCCAAAGGATTACTGTTTAACAACTTTATGACAATCCAACTCATAGAAACTGCTCTGAGGCAAAATAACCCTTCGGATTTTATTGAACATTAACTTAAGCTGTTTCAGTTCTCAAGACTAGCGACCTCAAAATCATATATGGTATTTTTCTCTTATTTTTTTAATTTATTACTTTTATTTTTTGTTTTTACTGTAAATCAGTTTATAACTGTTTTGAAAAGGTGGTCCATAAACAAAATAATACTATTATTATATATTATAAATGGTTCTTCTTCAACGAAATAGGCTTGACTTTATCACATATAATGCAAATGAACCATTTGTCATACATTTTAGGTGCTATCACGAAAAGGGAAGTGCAAATACAGAGACATAGGGACAATCAGTACTAACTTGGAGTGCTGTGTCGAACACAACCAGCTTCGAGCTTGTTGGGACGATGTCGTAGCACTTGTGGGATTTCATAAAGCGCATGTAAATATCACTCTCAGGTTCAGCAGCTGCAAGTAAAGAAGGCAGGAAAATACTTTTGGAGGAAGAATAAATCTCACAGGGAATATATAATGAGCGCCTGGAAACAAAACACACTCTCAGAGCCTAAACAACCATTACGCTTTGGACCACTTACTGCCACTTTACTGCTCCATCTCACTGATAATTACGCTCTGCTTTAAGCACCAACAAGCACAAAAACAGTGGAAAAACATGGGAAGCAAAGTACTGTAGGAGCTTATATCCGTCATAGATGATGCACTTTGAAGATTACAGTAATTTTTTCCTACATGTGGTGGAGAAACACTGAGCGGATTAGTTTGACTTAAAATAATTGTTTGTTCTAGCTAAATAAATGTAAAGATCTGCAACTCTCCTCTTTTCAAATCATTGTAAATTATAAAAATAAAGGTTTTGGACTAGTGGTTAGATATTATTGCATCTTTTAGATTAATAAAATTGTATTCATTTATTAATGTATGCATTGCTAATTGTATATGTAGTTTTAAGCTCACAGCCTTTAACTGTCTTATTTCTTTTCCTGTCTATGTGTGTGTTGATCTGGGAGGCCAGCTGTTGGAATATTTGACCAAACAAGATTGTATAAAGTTTTTCTGAATTCAATCTAATTAAATCATGAGACAGTAAATCAGAGGACTTCGTGTATTTATATTTTACAGACAACATGATCAACTAATCAAAATCATTTCCTAAAACATATGCTGCATCATGATCAAATGTAGAGGAAAGGCCTGTTGAATATCTTGTAGTCTCTCTAGCATTGGGTATCTGTCATCCTTCATCGATACCACTGCGTTAAATTCCCATTTAAACCAATGATTAGACATTTAAAAGAACGGGTGTTATAAACGAACCGGTGAAGTCAGCAGGCTGGAGAGGGAATCCCTTACATATATGACACAGATCAGAGCGGATGTATCGCACTGTCAACACAATCTTTAAAACGGATTTAACTCTAACATCTGTGACTTGGTAAAATATCCTCTTAAACTGGCAGCATCACTGAAATACCAATGATACCCTGATCATCTTTGCAATACATTAAGCCAGGACGAATTGCGTTGAAGCCAGTAAAAACAGAGCAGTGGGTCAGCAAATACCGCATCGGGACACTTACCATCATCATCTAGTTCAAGTTTCTCCAGCATGCCTTCGAATAGACCGTAGACCTATGAGAGGGGAGGAGAAGGCAGAAGTTTGCAGTGAAGAGTGCAGCGGATCCTCACAACAACACACGGTTGCACACGACTAAACTTTGCTGTGAATTGTGAGTTAACAGCAGACTGAAGCGACTTTCCACCAGCGGCCCCAGCAGACCGGTCACATCGAGTCCAACTGTGGTGCGCAAACATAAAAAATAAAAAAAAAAAAAACCGTCGTGCGCCACCAGCGTTTTACCGATTACATAAAGCTCCTCCAACTCCGCTAAATATACACAGGTAACGTGACAAACACCTTGTACTGTGGAGCTGCAACTTTAGTCGCACATTATTAATAGACTACACACACACCCCTCAAAACTCGGAGTGGAACAGTCCTGATCCATTTGCTGCAGTAGGGGGAACCAATGCGTACACGCTGCTCAAAACAACCACTTCACTAAGCGTGTCAGAATAAGTCCCACTACAATAAACCAGATGAATTCATTGTTAAAGCCATAATCTGCCAAAAATAACTCACCGCAGGAAAAAGTCTCTCGCATGAAGCGTGGGGGTAATAAGCAGGAAGCTCCACGCACTGTGGACACACCCCTCCATGCAGAGCAACCTGGGTGCTTCACCATATTAGGAAATCCCTTACGTTGCTAAGCAGCAAGAAGCTGGGGATGCCTAGTCACATCCTCTGTTCATTTCGTCTGACAAATCGAGCAACATGGTTGAGATCTACAGATACAACTCTACAGCTCTGGTCCTTGGCAGCAGCAGGAAGATGAGAAAATGACAAGCAAATTGTGCTTTTTGCATCTCACACACAGCACAGGCGAGTTCCCAGCATGACATATGCTGTGTCATGCTGAGATATTTGCATGCTCAAAGTGTGCTTGTGTATACATGATTTCCCATAGTCCCTAATTTATTCAGTATATTCACAACAAGCCACTGCAGCAGTATGAGAAAGCCTGTATACCGGTGCTGGGATGTTAAACAGTCCCCGGTGTCGTCCTGCAATGGTGACACAGCACTTCTCTTGCCAAAAACTACTCCTGCGCTTTCATAAATCTTGCGCTGCTGCATCACAGCAGGCATGCAGCCTGCTCTGGTATTACAGCAAACTCCAGGGAAGCAGACATTCACAAATCCATTAAATAAATTGCTTTAAAAAATAAATTTGGCAAAAAGTCAAATCAGAAGATTATTTGTGAGCCTCCATTTATGTATGATGGAAGAGGAGGGGACACAGAAAGGCTGACAGGCACTGACTGGGTGTTAATATCAACAGTATACAATGCTGGTGATGAAATATTGATTTAGCCACTCTGGCTAGAACCCACAATCACTCACAGCAGACAGGTCGAGACAGACCTTCAGATAATTATTCATTAAATCTGCACAGCCATGGAGTCATTCCTCACTAGCTGTAGAAGTCTGGTCTCACATCCTGACTCAGACTGCCTGAATCCTAATAAACTTTCAGAGAAAAGTCTTGTGACAAAAGACTAAATTTGCTCTCAGCTGTTTTTGCAGTAACAATCAATTGTGCAGCCACTTAGCTGACATCTAACACGGTTTGAGACATAGCCTCAGTGCTGAAACAATATTTACACCTTCTGTTCTGCCACTGATGCTCAGAGCAAATAGTGCAAACACAGGCTTGTTGACAACTGCATGGTGAAGTATCAGAGCTTGAATTGAAGAGATTTGCATCTTTCATGCTTTCTGTTCACCACTGTCCAAGTAAACCCTTATGAGTCTGAGTAAAGTAGCACATGACTTAGACAGAAGGCATGTAAGGCCACTTTTATGTAGCCACAAAGAAAAACAATTATCAGCTTCAACAACCCATGACCAAGCAGTTTTATCAGTGCTTTTCAGAAAATACAGCTTAATATTACCGATATTGAATTAGTGAAAAGATACAACATTTTATCTGCAAATTCAGTTACATATTTAGACTTATTTTTTGAGTAAAAGCAATAAATATTTCACCCATTTTTACAAAATCCCATGCATTTGTTACTCCTAAGCCACAGAGCTCACAAGCAGGAGCAGAACTGTCCTGAGGCAAACAAACAAATATCAGGAATTCTTGAAATAGATGGCATTCCAATTTAAATGGCTACATAAAATGAGTAGCATTTTTGCAGTGAGACTCACTTGATGTGAGGTAGAGTAAGATGGCACAGGGCTTGAGGAAGGGATCGGGGGTTTAGCAGAGGGGAGGCTGAGACGCTGTCCTGTGTCTGGAGGTGTGGTGAGGGAGCGGGATCTGGAGCTCGGCTCCAAGCGTTCAGGGCTGGGCCTGCTCAGCTGGGCCTCCTGGGTGAACACAGGTTGGCTGGACACCTGGGTCGGGGTGGTGGGTGGTGTGGAGAGTCCAGAGGCTGCGGAGAGATAAAAAGGTCCGGAGTAGATACCTCAACTTATCTCTTGTTTCTCTGGATGTCAATCCATACTGCGCTGGCAGTGACACTGAGACGCAGTGCGGATTGACATCGATGATAGGCTTAGTTGTTAAGACTGAGGTGCTACAGTCGTGACTGCAGCAGATACCATCAATGCTGTCACATGCTCTAACAGAGAAGGAATGCACATCTGATCCATCTGGGCCTGGCAGTCCTGAGTACTGAGAAACAACAAAGATACCAGAGTTTAATCCACAGCCCAGTCACTGACAGACAAGGATGCAGTAGGTAAACAAGCATTACAAATACAGCTAGAAAACTGAGTTACATTAAGCATCACATTAGCAATATGTTGTGCTTTACCAGATGTATGACAACCATCATTTTTAGGAGTTTTCAAAAAACATATAACAACACACTGAATAAATTATAGAGACAAAAAATTATGTTTTTTTTGTATTTGCTGTGGGGCTACATTAATATAAGGAGTTTCTGTTATTTTTTCTACCCAGTGTGGATGAAAGGTTTAAATAAAAAACTTGATCATATATCAACCCCTGAAACTATATGTTTGTCGGACTGTGCTATCAAAATAATTTTACATTTTTTTGGTAATCAGAAGCTTGATAGATGCATTTTTAAAAGCTCACTCAATAAAATAATATATTTAAGTAATGAGAAAACTCATTGTAAAACATGGGTTCAAATTATAAAGGCCCTATGCAGCCATGGATCACCCACACAGGTGTTTTCACTTATTTTGTCAATTAAGACCCCATCTAAAGACTGTGTGTGGGGGTGTAATTACAGCATAGCTCCACCCAACTTCCAACCTCTAATTAACCAGAAGTGAAAACTCCTGTGTGGGTTCGCCGAGGCTGTCATTTTTGTTAATCTAATTTCAGGTGTGTTTTCCAATCTTTTTTTTTTTTTTTATCTCCTGCTTTTTTTTTTTGTTTGTTTAAAAAGTTGAAATGTTTGTTTACATCCACACTTTAAATTAGACCCAGTCTCTGGGGCTACATGATGCTGCAGGCACCTTCTGCATTCAGGAAGAGGTGGGTTTAACCCTGCGTGTGATCAGAAGGCAAAGGCAAACCTGTGAGCGCTCCTGTTACGTTTCTCTGTGGGTTGCACCTTATTAAATTTTTTGTGCGACAAATTGGCTGCATCATGTCTTGAAAATAAAATGTGGATGATAGAGTAACTGTAAATGTTAAAAAGCCTTGAAACAAATCACAAGAAGACACAATAGCAACAGATTTATCAAAAGTGTAATCGTTTTTAAAAATGTATTAATTAACTAACTGATTATATTTAACTGCTTACTCTAGGCGATAATTATTCCTGTGGCATATTCCTCAATAACACTGCAGTGAAAACAGTGACAGATGTTCTGCACATCTGCATCCCTCTGACTGTATTAATGAAAAATCCCTTGATGGCACTCTAAAGCTCATTTCATCTAAACTAATTCTAAACTTAGAAAAAAAAAAAAATCAATCAGCCAGTCAATAACAGATCGCTACTTGGTAAAAGAAACACAATGAATCATGCAGGTCGTCTTCTCTTCCTGTCTCATGAGTCCCTCCATAATAACTAGGCTGATTACAACATAAGCACCCGCATGAAGCCTAAGTCTAGTGTAACAGTCAGCTGTCCGTGATGCAGTTCCTCCTGTGACAGTGTCAGGGTGAAGGTGTCAGTCACATGACAGCCTCCGGACATATTCAGGCGTCACAATCTTATGCACGGTGGTGACATGCGACACTCGCACTGCCTCGGCTCCACCCCACTGACATATTTCTGAGGCCAGACAATGAGGGACATGGATGATGTGGACCAAATGGTTCACATTACAGGGCCTCAACCATGAGACTTCCAGTTGACTTTTATCATATCCATATATCCAGCACTGGTGACAGTAATGCCAAGACTATGTAAATGTCACATGACAACTCAACCGCCCGCGTGTTTCAGTAAATCATCCATTTGACTTGGTCATTTGTACCAAACTGAGATCATTAAGTAGTTTGAACATATGACCGAGAAATGTGTTTACTGCATATTCCTTAATTTCCCCAGAAAGAAGTCCCTATATCAGCAACATGGTACAGTAATTTCACCTAATGTTATGTGATAAACATTTTCTGCGATCTATACATGAGCTTCAAAAAGGAGAAGAGTAGTTTTTCATAAATAAGTCGCAGTGTGTCGGGCGACCATTTTTCCTTGGTCTGTCCAAGTGCACTCCACACTATCTCTTGACATTTAGTTGGTGTGCACCGGCCCTCTTTGGTGTGCCCTGCTTCCGCTGTGTAGCCTTCTTATTTTAGCCACGCTGTTGTGGCACATTCCACAGGAGGAGATAACAGTGGGGCTTGAAGCCCTCTCCTAAAACTGGTTAATAGGGGCCAGCTTGACACCACCCAGGAAAAAGGAAATAGATGTCTCGCTTTAAGTAATCCAGCCCATCTAACTTTACATGCATTAAAAAAAAAACTCACACAGTGCCCTATATAATATTTTAGAGTGAGGGTATCTATAAGAACATACTGCATACTGATAAGATGTCCTGATGTAACAGACACAGCTTTGTGTATGCAGGAAGACAAAAGAAGCATTGATTTAGAGAAATTAATCGATTATACAACCCACAGAAAATGTATCTGCGACTATTTTAATAAATGGCATTTTTTTGGCCTGGAAAGGCCTTAAACAATAAATCAAATATTCCCCCGTCCCAGCTTCTCAGTTGTGAGGAAAAGCTGTTTTTTTCCTAATGTTATAGTGGAGTAAATATTTTGGGGTTTTGGACAGTTGGTTGGACAGAACAAAGCAATGTGAAGATTTAGAAAATTCAGATTTTTATCTGTACTATGTACTATATTTTCAGCCCTAATATGAATTGCTTAACAAAAAATCTGCAATGTGGGCATTGATTCAGAGGTCTGTAACTAGGCTAATCTCTTCTGTTTGTTTTAATGTAATTTGCTGCAATGCTGTGTTAGGGCAACACCTTTAAAGCAGATCCTCTCAATCTGGGTGCCCCCTGAGGAATCAGGAGAAAACAGGGTGTTTTTCAGTCACGTGGGGCTACACTGACTGGGAGCAACGTGAGCCCCATTGGTTGACATCAGAGCAGCAGTGAGGCCTACACAGGCCCAACGGACATGCTGCTACAGCCATCTCTGGCCAGCCATTTAACATGATGAATCTCAACTGTGAATGACTATGTTTATAAAAGCACACTGGTTAGAACTGGTGTGTAGATTTGTGAAGCAATAGATGATATGACAAACAGTCAGTAACCCCAATTAACAACACCATGCTAGGTATACCATAATACAAGCTCCCAGTAAAAAGGTTCACAAAGTCACGTAGGTGTGCAAACATTGCAGTGCATTTATGTGAGCAGTCACAATTAAAACTTACATACAGTGCTGCTAAGAAGCACACAGATATCTTCTTAACCAGCCACTTCTGAAATTTCACACGTAAATGTCAGCTTCTTAAAGGGTGCAGTGAACACACAGCAACATAGCTGCAACCTCCACATTGTGAGGCTCTGGATCAAAGGACTTATGGTTTAGGCTGCGGTGTCACCACATCATATACTGCTTTTATGATGAAGTCTATATCCTATACAACAACATATGGATGTACATCATTATGACAGGACTCTGGTCCTCTCATCTACTCCACCGAGGTCAGACTGGCTCTAAATCAGGAGCTGTGAAGTCTGTGATAAAGTGCCACTTGAACACCACACTTCACTCATCTAGCATTATGAGCAAACACTTTACAATAACTGCATTAAGTGCGCATGGTGGTCTGGACTTTTTGTTTGGCATCTGTCATTCCTGCCATGGTGTTGTCGTGCTACCTATAATGAAAACCTGAAAGAATATTAAGCGATAAGAGCCTGATCCAAAACACAAGGACAAGCTGCAAAGATTCTCACTAGTTAAGCTTTAACGGTTCCTGTCTATTTTAATAAAGTTTTCAAACTGGAGCAGATATTCTGAAGAGACTCCCTTTGAATATGGGACAGAATAATGACACTGAACTTACTGTATCAAGTAGCATGGCTATAAATTACTCTACCATAATGGCAGGATTACTAAAAAATAAAAACAAATTACATTTTTGCTGTTTCATTTCATTCACAGCATTATGTGAAAAGACTTCAGTTAATTTTCACATACCATTACAACATTTAAATCACTGCAGACATATTAATCACTTACAATGCATGAAGCGCATTGCTGTATGTGCAGTGATTAAAATGTGTCTATGTATATGAATTTTGCAAAGTGATTAGTGATGCCTCTCACACACAGTTTTACCACTTTGGCTTGTGACCTGTCACTTTGTGCAGATGCTTTGAATGCATATGTGAAACCAGAGAGCAGCCACATAAGCAGAACCTAAACTATATGGAACACCTATGGCTACAACAGCATTCAGGACATAGATGATACCAATACCAAATAAATAAAAATACAGATGCTTACTCTTTGTTCAATCGTAAGAATATTTATGCAGGATTACAAAAATGTATCATATATTATTCTGAAACCTTTAAATGTACTTAAGAGAAGATTATTGGACTACTGGAGGAGGTTGCAGCAAAATTTCAAGATAAAGGTCTAACATAGCAGGTGAAGAGCACAACACATTACCAGAAAGACATGATGCCTCGGACTGATGCCTCCCTCCTAACCCATCTTGCTCCTTCCGTTTCTTGCTCCTTCTTAGACTACCAAACCTCTTCATGGAACACAGTGGGTTGTGGGCTCAAAACTAAATCTGACCATGACCATCCACATCACGAAAGGGGAGCAGAAATGGCTTAAAGTGAGAGTCACTCCATTTCTAAGTGAAGAAAGTTGCGCAGAAGTTAAAGTGAAAGGTATATCCAACTGAGAACATTAGAGAATGGTTAGTCTTTGAAGCGATTTGATCTGTTTTTAGAAGAGAAATGGTCCTCTTTCCTTATAGGACGAAACTGGTCGCCTTCAATCGATGGATCAAGGAATATATAAATGATAGTCCTCTTTTAACTTCACGTTAATCCGCAGGAGAAGAATACATTTGGCTATTCCACGAAGTTGCACATTCTACTTTTTCCTGGAGCCAGCAGAACAGAATATGACAACCGCAGCAAGTCACCAATAAGGCTAAAAATCCTCCAGGGCCAAAGACCAGCAAGAAGCCGCATACACCATCTGTGTCAGCTCGTGTATTTGATGAAAAGGCTTGGAAAGTATGAAAGCTGTAAATTCCATACAGCTTCAGCAAAGAAATGTCCCTTTTTGCAAGTGATGCAAATAACAACTGGCACGGACCGGAGTGCCTCTTCCCCCTCTCTCAGCACTGCCAGTGCTTTAAATTGTCAGGTGCAGCTGTGGGTGGCATCTCTTTAATATAGCACCCGTGTCAGCAGCCTGTAAAAGGAGGCCAGCCTGTGAAGGTTACACCAGCGATTGGCTGAGGCAGCACATCTCCCCGCCTCTCTCTTCCACTGCCCTCCCTTTTCCCGCAGAGTAAATTCAGCACAGGCACATCTGTCTCACTCCGTCTTCACGCAATTTCCTGTGATAAAAGCCTGCTCTATTTTAAATTCTTCAACATTTGCAGTTGAGCCATTACAGGGACTACAAATAAAGACATACAGGTTGTGGCTTTCAGCTGGGTGTCCAAAAGCTCTGCCATTTGTACATTCAGTTGTCTGTAAATTTTGGGGGCCTGACCTTTAAGATTGCACAGGCCAGCCCCCATCAGATGACAGCCGGGGGACATCCCATGTTCTGTCAGCTGATCAGAAAGCTTCCATTCAATACCACTAGCCTCTCCTACCCTTAACAGATGGCCCACCCAGTATTTGCTGCTCACATTAGCTACAGCATGCCCAGTACAGATCTCAATTAACATGTTATGCAAGTGTTCCACTCTGCTCAGTGGGTCAATGACCAACATGAGTTAGGGGTTGCCATATCAATGATGAAATCACTCACCTCAAACATCTTGTGATATTCACTGTCATATTTTTTTCATACCCTAGTAAAATTAATTTACTTCCGTTTGTTTTGAAGGTTGCTAAGTTTAATATCCAGGAGGATTTTAAATACTATCTAGGTTCCAAAAACACATCAATGTCTCCAAGGTGTATTTTGTTAAGCTCTTCCCTAGCTTAGCTTCCCCACTTAAAATAAAATCATCCTGCCCTTGTAGGGCCTGTGTTTTGTGAATTTGGAACGTCAAAACTGCCCAGTTCCTCTATTTACTGACAACATACAGCACACAGTAGCAACAGGGAGAATGAGAGAGAGACAGAAAAAAAAACTTGCATGGTTGTGAGAGGAGCTCCTGAGAGGCTGGTCACTTCCAGATAAGGGTATGAAAGCACTACACTTGCCCTCATCAGTGAGAGACTGACAATGTCCAGGCAATGGGAAAACACATATTTAGAACAGCTGGAAATAAGAAGACATTCTGCTCTTATTTGTTGGAAATATGGATATAAATGCATCGGAGAAAAATCTGTTTTCCAATGAATAATATGCAAACGATTCTAAATCAGATGCTCAGGAATACATACAATTTCCGAAGAAATGCCTCAATGTTTACAAAAAAGTAATACTGGAGTTAAAAATATCAACCATAGCCTGAAAGTCAAGTCAAGACAAGACTATGCTTTCAGCACACCCTTGTGGCGAAAGTGGGGTGTCTACAAAAACATCCCACTAATAAAAATAGAAAGGCTGGTGTGCCCACTCAACTGCTGTATGATATTCATTTATAAGCATACTTTGTTGGTATAATCATTGGCTACCATTCACTTAAAGCCACATCATTAGTCAGTGAACCACTGGACAGGATGTAATGTCTCAAACCACAGCAGACACTGGTAATCCTGAGCAGCTGTCATGAAAAGGCCACAGAAGCTGGTGTGCTTTCTGTGTTTTAGTTTGGTTACCATCAATAACAATCTCCAGAGTAAACGGAGCATGCTGACTCTTGAGGTCTGGCCCTTACAGAGCTATTCCGCCAACTACTGCCAAACTGACTCTCTGTGAGGAAACAGAGAAGAATGGGTATATGCACGAGCCAAAAACATATGACTCATCTTTGTGCCGTTTGATGCTGCTTCCAGCAGGGCTGTTGCCATGTGAAACAGGCTGGTTTTTGTTTGTCGGCCACCCAAATACATAGAGACACGAGAGTTGAAAATTTGCCTGATAGGTCTGTTCCTCATAATACAAGGCCTTGTTCTGTTTACTTTGTGTCATTTCCACATACCATTAGTACCATTATGTCATTATTGAGTTTTAATGGTGATATTGCTGTATGCCCATTTGAGGAATACCAAGCCTGTAACTTAATCTAACAAAATGACTTTGCAATGCACTGCTAGGATTGCAATGCAAGGAATTAAGAGCTAAAAAAACCCTCTTTGATTCTGATAATAAACAAAGCCAACCATTTCCTTTTCCTAGAGAAAGTAGATGATGAAGAAGATGACTGATAATGAAGGAACATCTGTCTGACGAAGCTCGTGACCATGTTGAACAAGGCAAAGCGGGGTGGGTGGGGTGGGGTGGGGTCGGAGTGGGTGGCTTCTTTTACCATGAAGAAACTTCTACTTCCTAATTGGCACAATAATGTTCAATGTGCATTCCTGTCAAAATGCTACATGTCACACTTTTATGTCACACGCTGCAAAATATCTGAACTCATGAACTCAATCAGATAGACGCAGGTTCCTGTATGTGGTTTTACCTTATACATACAACAGGAAAACCAAGTCATGTTTGAAACAACATAGTTTCATCTATTGTGCCTTACTTCCTCAACAACTGTCTTCCTCCTAGGTCTGCTCTTAGCACAAAATAACATGAGTATTAATCTGTTTTTTCACCACATTACACACTCTTTTAATGATCTTCCTTACTGGAAGTTATAAAACTATTAGAGCACAGTTGTAGTAAATTCAACAGCAGACACCTTTTCAGTTTCCATCAACAAGTGTTGAGTGTTCATCTTGAATGACCAGTCAGTGCAATGTTAGCTTTCTGACTCACCTCTCCTGGTTCTGGAGAAGATTTTGATGCTTGCTGGTGTAGAGCTGGATGACGAGCGGAAGATACCACTGAAGCTCAGGCGGCGGGGGGACTTGGGTGGGGAGTTCTGGTGGGAGGGATAGGGGAAGATAGTTTTGGGTGAACCTGAGCTCGTCTTCGATTGCACTGGAGCAGACTGGGGACAGGGGGGAAGCGGGGCGCCTGCAGGGCTCCTCGCAGACAGTCCTGTGGTGGGGCTGGCTGAATGGACGAGACGCTCTCCCTGAGAGACAATTAAGAGGCAGTTTTATATTCCTGCACTTGAGTTTATTTACGGTGTGTTCCTACAATATTAAATGAGACAGTGAGAGGTCGCAGAACTAAACAGTGAAAAACTCAGAACAAGAACCACACTGAATGAGGAAATGTAGAGAATAGAGATTTATTGTGAAATGACAGGCAGTGATTGCACTTTTTGTGGGGGCCTGCTATTCTGGTCACTTCTCTTTTTTTTTTACACATATGTTTTGCATAGTTAGCCACATTGTAACCTTTAACAGTATCTCATAAAGAGTCGAATGAGCAAAGTGCAACAAGGCACATGCTCTTTCGTGATCTATTTGTTAAACAAGGAGAGGAGATAAAGGTTACTGAAAAACCAACAATATTGACTACTAGACTTTCTTAATGCAGCATTTTTCATTTGTTTTCTAGTCAGTTTCTGGAGCTAATTTCACTCAAAACAAACAAATCTTAAGCAGAAACATCTAATTTTGTTGGACAGACAGCTGTATGAGACTTAATCAGAGCAAGAAGGAGAACAATATTGACAAGTTTGCAATTCATGCAACATTCAGCTGCAATGTTTAGCAGCTGAAATGATTTTGTAAAACACTGGACAGATCCAATGTTTCCTTCTAACTAAGATATCATGTCTTGCTGTGTAGTGCATTCACAGGGCAGCATGTTAAACAGCCTCAACCTTGATACAGGTTTTTAACAGCCCCATCAGGTTCATTATCAGACAATCAGGATTTCTCTTTGAGAGCATTTTTCATTATGTCTTTCTGTGTTTGTAAGTTTGTCTTTGCAAGGTCAGTATCGTGTAAACAGGCTGAGAAATCCTTCTTGTCTTCACTATGCAGATACCGAACCAAAACATGAGACGGCAGCCAATCTAGCTGGAGACACTGAGAGCCTCCTCCCACCATTGACTGCTGCCTGGTCTGGATGTGCCAATAACAAATCTTTTAACCATTTGTGGGCTCTGAAAACAGTGAAGCATTATAATATGCAGTGAGCTGTAGCTCAGGGGTTGTATTTACTGAAAACAGTGAAATGTAACAGTAGTGTTTTGGTAACATTATGCAAGACTGCATAATCTGGAAAAAACTGATCAGCTGCATGATGATATGAAGTGCAAAAAGAACCACTGCTCGTCTATAGGAAGGAAAATACACAAATAAAGACACTAGCGACTTGCTGAATTTGTAACAAATCAAATCAAAAAATGGGAGGATTGTTTTGTCTAGTCTCCTTAACTAGGGTTCAGGATGGTATTTGCTAAAGGCTAGCCCTACTCCATATGCACATTTTTGTCTAAACCAATCCTGTGACAAATCTCAGGCAGTAAGAGCACACACCCATGTGTCTGTTTGCCAACAACTCTCCCTCTGTCATTGTGCAAGAGCTTGTTAGGGCAAGTGAACCAGCTATCAGGATCTTGTCTGGATATAGATCAGCTCTTTCAAAACACAAGACATTTCAGATTTTTGATCAGCATTGCACAAATATTACAGAGGTAAAACTGAAATATGTATTCTGGCGGATATAAACTAACGGTCGAGGATTATTCCTATTCAAATCAATTAGAGCAGACAGTAGGAGGAGGCTGCTTTCTTTTAGAAAAATCAATTTCCTGTATTCCTGTATGTGATCTTGCTACGCCTGGACACAGTGGGCGTAATGTTACTGTAAGCCAGCAAGGGTTGGCAGAATGGGAGAGATGGCCTTGTGTAATATTTTGCTCTCCCAGATCTGCGTCTAAATGTGTTCAAAGCCAAACAAACAGAGCCAAACAGACAAGATAAATCATGTCCAGGGAGAAAGCAAGCTTGAGAAAACAAACAATTGGCAAGTAAATGAAAATTGGTGACACAAATATAATTCAATGAAAATAATTTCTGTACCGTCTGAGCTGCACTTTTGGTTGAGCCACTTGTCTCAACTTGAGGGGAAGCGAATGCACCAAAGTCCTGCAAATAAAATAAAATCTGGGTGTTAAGGATAAATATAACTTCAAAGCAATAGAGCAGAAAAACAAAATGGCATGTATAAAAGGTAACATGAATGTCTTGTTAGCCACTACATGCTTCTTTAGCCAGTTTTAAAACAAAAACGAGAATGGTGTTCTTCTTCATCACTTTGAGGGAAAGTGATAATTCTTCATACCACCACCTTTAGGCTTTTAGCATGCTCAAAAAAGAAGACAAACATGTTTTACCACAGCGAAAACCTTTGCAAGACACATAACACACTCCTTCCCCATACCAAGGCCTGGATTTTACATTCCTCTTGAAACCGATGATGCTCCGTATGATGCAGCAGCTAAGGACACAGATGTAATTAGGTGACAATGCAAACCTGTTTCCAATATGTTTTATGTAACTCTATCAGTGTTTCTACCGGGTTGAGATCTGGGCGTTTCATGTACTGGTGGAAAACTCCAACACCAAGCACTTGAGAGTTGGCTATAAAGGCAGTGTTTCATTCACCTCTAGTTCACTTCTGATGCAGGAAGTCCTTTCTAAATAAACATAACTGCAAATGGCACCTGCATATCCGTCAAACAAAAATATGAAAAAAATGTTGATACATGATAATAACTTGAAATCTTATATGGAAGACACAGGTCGTATGCAGTCCATGAATGATTAAATTGGAAAAGCTTGCTATAGATGGATCTGATGGATGCTATCTGAAAAATGTATGCCTGTGAGCTACAGCGTCGTGGCTGTTATCAGTGGTAGAAGACAAAACAAAATAGCTGTCGCCACAGTGTGCTCACACTATCCTTATTTTGACACTGAAGAACAGTTGATTCAAGAAAGCTTTAAAGTGTACAGTTAAACCATTCAGTTCACAGCTCTTTGTAGGCTTGAGGAGCAAATTAAACACACAATACCAGACACAAATTGCTCAGACTGATGAACAGTGGCAATTGTAAATCAGGCCTGACTGCTAAAATTAGGTTAGATAAACAGAGACCCTCAGTGCAGGGACAGTAATGAATCATGACACAATGGTTTAGAGTAGGTTGGTTCCTCTGAAATGTTTCCTTTGCTTGGTGTCACATGTTTTTCCTCACAGTATTTAGACATATATATTAGTTTAAAGCTGCAGGGATTTGTCTTTTCATTAATCAGTCGATCTGCAATAATTTGTATCCATTTTGATCTGCAAGACATTTTTTAAACAAAAATGTATATTATTTCAGCTGCTCAAATTGGATAACATTCTGTTCTTAGCAGTTGTCTACTTCTGTAAGCTGAATATCTTTGAGTTTTTGACTGTTGGCGGGACAAAACAAGACATCTGAAGACCTCACCTGGGCATTTGTTTTCACAATTTCCTGACATTTTAATCGAGATTATTCGAGTTGCAGCCGTAGCAGGGGAGTTGGCTACAATGACATCACGTTAAAGGGTTAGTGTAGGACATATTGATAGTGTTTACATAAGAGATATGTCCACAAATACATTTCCATCAATGACGGTGTACTAATAAATGACAATTTGGTGGCTGACTGATGAACTGAAAAGTCGTAATGCAGAGACAGCTGTCAATCATGCACGCTCTCATACGTCGCGTGCGAGCACAGTCAACAAAAAACGGCTAATAACGGCTAAAAGTCCTGGTCCTGATTTCACAAAAAGTTCAACAACAACTCGATTTTTTTTCTTTTTTAAACAGTCACAGTAAGAAGCCAAATTAGTTGATACTTCACCGACTCACTGGCATGTTAATCCGCAGACTTCTCCTCTTCTTTGGCATTTTCTTTGAGCTCTGCTTGCTGGACTCCATCACCGTGCTTCCCATTTTTTTCCTTCAGAGGGGCAAAACACACAACAGTGAGCTAACTAACTGCTGCACCGTGGCTTCACACTGTAGACCGCCGCCCCCACCTTGCCTTCAGCTGCCCCCTCTTCTTACTACAACAACACGGAGGCACTGCCTCATCCACCAGGAAGTAGGCTTGGCAGTGGCGAAAAAGAGGCAGGGCACTCATCTTCAAATGAGCTTCAACACGGACTGTTTACAGGTGTTATGCCATGGTCTGCGCCCCCGAGAAATGTGTGTGCCCTAACCTGAAAACGGCATCAGTCTGTCTTTATTTTTTGAGTTCAGGCAAAGACACAATAACATTTTTATACTTTATACGTTTTATACCAACAAGCTATTATAAGGAAGTGAGGCTACAAATATTGAGGCTACTTGTCATTTCTTAAGCGCACTTCCTTTCCCTCCTACCATCATTTCCGTGTACGATGGCAAAACAAGAAATGGCTAAACTGAGGGCACACATCCAGGAAAACAAGTTTTTGAAGGAGAAGCTAATTTTGACACAGCACCAGGTAGGCAGATGTACACATGTGCTTAACCAACAGAGGTCAGTGCCACTCAGAATTTAACTGGATTATGTCATGCAATAAATGCAAAATAAAGCTACTGTTAATGTCATTATCATCATCATTATTATTGTCATTATTATTATTATTATTTTTATTATTATTATTATAATTATTACAGCTCTTGTCAAAACACAGGTTACAAAGTAAAAGCAATAAGGCAGAAAATATGAAATTAAGAATCACCAAAAGTGCAATATTACCTGTGCTGTCATTTATTCCTAGAATTAACAATTATGTGTACGTACAAGAGTTCAATGATAAAAACAGGCTCTATACCCTGCCTATTTAGTTCTTTATAAGTAATAGCAATATCTTCTAAAATCAATTCTAAAATCCAATGGGAGCCACTGCAAAGATGCTGGAATGGGAGAAATATGACCAAAAGTAAATTTTCATGTTTTTAGGATCGTTAGTTTTTTGCAGTCTAAAGATGATAAGAAAGTAGTAGTATTTGGAAGTAGTCTCAGTTGGTGTAGACAGGATTGTTATACCTGACTTTTTAAATTAAAGTTACAATCAAAATCTATATTCATACTGAACCCGTTTTTATATCAGCTGGACAATTCTGAAGGAAGGCATGCTTAGGTGAATCACAGGGGTAATAGTGTGTATGACAAAGAAGCAAAGAACAAAAATAAAGGAACAATGAAAAGACAGTGTGGTTAGGAATATGGTAACAAAGGGCAGCAACGCAAAAGGATCCTAAACTGAACCTTGAGGAACTCCAGTTTGCTGTTTCCAGGACCTGCTAAACAGGCTGAAATAAGAAATAGAATGGCTGATTCTACTCAACTCTCTACTTTGGCACAAATGAACTGTAGGCCACCACCAATTCACTTTCTCTGCATGAATGACCAGTCACCTTCAAGGACCCATCAAATACAGCGTAGACTGCTCAGGGCTTAACTCAATTAAATAGAGTAGTTTATCTAGAGCCTCAGAAACTTACCTGTACTCTTACGCTAAGACCAGCCCCCGACTTACTGTGTCAAGTTAGTGGTACATTAATTAAACACAATACTCAACATGTAAGCATAGCCTTAAGTAGATTAATGAAAGTCAGATCATTTTTACTCCTTGTTAAAAGTGCATATGAGATATGTTATAAATGTTATGTGTTACTCTGGCATTATCAGAGGTATCTAGAGACAGTATTTTAGTCACAGTCAAACCTGCAGTGAGACTCCCTGGACTGATTTTGGGATGTTTGTTGAAGACAGAGGCCCAGCACACAGAACAGGCAGATTAAAATCAGTTAAATTGTACCCATCAATGAAAGTAATAGGGTCAGTCCTACAGAAGACAAGCTTGCACTCCTAGGCAATAAAACTGTTATATATACCTTCATTTGTCCTGTAATTAAATTGATTGGCTGTTTCTATAAAGTCAGAAATGGCTATAATATACGCAAACACTCAATATTTGAAAAAAAACTTTATACACAACATGCTAACATGTAAAATAGTTTATTTTTGTAAATGTTTCTAAATTCAATTCCACAAACTCCATACTCTGTACACTTCAAAAGGCATTTTCAAAAAAAAAAAAAAAAGAAAGAAAGAAAAAAATCTGACTACTTTACACGACCAAGAAAATGTAGCACAAACACACTGGCAGGATGATGTAATATCATACAAGAGAAGAAAAATATCAAGAAACAATTTTGTTACAACCATTCATTGAGAAAATATATACAATTGAGTCTTCGGAAAGTTAAAAAAATACATGCCATATACATTACAAGTTCTAAGACTGTCTCCAAAATTTTACAGTCAACTTGAAATTGTGCACGCAAAAACTCTTCCGTTTCTAAGCATGTGACTTGTGAAGTGTCAGTATAAGAAACATTTCTGATTAAGGAGAATGCCATTTCTGTCCAAAAAGGTACAACACCCTATGGTTCCAAATAAGAGTCCCCCATTCTTTCTGTCACATACTGGTTCGTCTAATTCACATCATCATTAGACGTTTGCACCTTGTTTTAAAAGTAAAGTAAAAACAGAAACAGATAAATACATGTTGGTGTTCCTATTTGTGTTAAAAAGTTAAAAAGTTGTTTTTTGGGTTTCAAAACCTAATTCACAGTTCTTTAAAATGAAACCTGATTAACAGCAAACAGATCACAACGATCTCTTACTATTTGAAGAGTCTTTTTTTTTTTTCTTTGTTTCTGTAACTGATAACTCGTTACGTTAGTCAACAAAAATATTTCTTTTTTGAGTGGTCAAAGTATGTGTAAGTCACAAAACAATACGCTACAATACCTTACTTTTAATACAACAAAAATACTTTGTGAATTATTGTGGTTATATTACAAATTCTGTACAGAATAATCATAATATATACTCTCAAACTGAAATAACGTCCATCTTAAATAAATTTCAATGACAAACAGAACAGAAACAATTCAAAAACACCCAAACATCAAGAAGGTTAAGGTAGTATTTGGTCGGTTATTCCTATAGTTTTCTTTATGTACATTTATACAAAAGTAACAGCATGTCTTCTTCAATCTTCAAAAACAATAGCAATCTAGCCTTCTTCAACTCAGTCTCATCATTTTGAGAATAAAATTCATTCACTCTAATAAATACAAAACCTCTCGAATTCCACACAAATCACATGACAGAGACCTATGATAAAACTGACTCATGGAATCAAGTATTTTAAAAGTTTGTGTGTGTGTGTGTGTGTGTGTGTGTGTGTGTGTTTTCTTTTTTTTTGTTTATTTTCTTTTTTTTTAGTGCAAGTTAATATTCCCTTCGCAGTATTCATTGCTGTACATTCCTCATTCAGTGATGTCTACATTTAGTCATACGGTATACATTAACAGTATGAAACAAAAGGGCCTGCCCTTAGTAAGCAATAAGGCCGCACCCTGCACAGTGCTTTCTCATTCGCTGGTGGATTCCTCACCCCATGTACACCAAACAAACACACAGATACATACAGACAGACAGGGGCATCTCATACAACAGAGCCCCTCACATATGGCACAAGTCACATCCTGCTACTGTGTTACATTTTCCCTTCCTCCACCCATGATTTTCCCAAGATCTTAATGAACCAATGCGTAAATTCATTCATCTCCTCCAAGGGTTCAGGCCTTCTGCTCATTCATGAAATCACTTTAGTGTGAAGCCTGCAGAGATCACAGTATCCACACACTATAGCAAGGAATGCATTTAGGTTTGTTGTTTTTCCTTAGTTAATCCACTTCCTGCATTCAGGAGCTCCGCAGTGGCAGGCGATCTTGTGCTGACCCTCCACGGTGTCAAACTGGTAGTCGAAACACAGCTGGAGAACACGGACAGAAACGTCAGTTCTCTGCATCACATTTGCACATTTCAAACCAACACAGTCAAATTAAAGAAAAGGACACTCACCTCCTCTCCTTTTTCAATTCTGCGAATGCAGCTGATGATGATTTTGTAACCCCTTTCAAATGTCACCACCTCAGCAACACAGTTCGGGGCACAAGAGTGGTTGATATATCTGTATAAGAAAAATGAAAAGAGATTTATTTTTTACAATTAAAATTATTGCAAATAGCGAAAAAAGTTATATTCTGAACTTACAAAAGTGTTTTAATAGACCTCAATTCCAAAAAATGTATATCATTATATTTCTTCTACTTCCAGTAGTCTTTCTATACTGCATCTTTAAATTCCAATAAAAACAGCTTCAAATTCACTGTCGCCTTTATAGAAATTCAAGTATGGCATAGGCCAAGGTTTTAAAGTGACTTGCAAAACGCTTTCAATTTGAGCCTCCAGGAACAGCGCTGGACTGTGAGGCAATACTGGCATAATAGAATGAATGGGGTGCCATCTTTGAACATGCGATCCATTTCTTTTACTGTGTAAGCACACCATTGTGCCACAGCCACAGTTGGAGCTGCAGGACCATGCAAGACTTAATCCTGCACACAGCCATTATAAAAGTAATATCACAATTTGAACTATTAGGTCCAGTATATATCATTTCTAAAATCCACCAAGATTAATGAATTAGTTTATTGGTTAATTAGTTTAAGGTTAGATTTATTTAAGACACTAATCAAGGAGGTCCACAGTGGCAAACAATGTGCGCTTCACACCCAGGGAAAAAGTGAGGTAACAGAAACTGGGTGAGCATACAAACCACAATACAAAAAAACAAAAACAACAAAAAATGCACATGAAATCTTACTGTACCTTGCAAGCCCTCCAGTTCGAGTGGCATCAACAACATGTTCGCTGTCGATGCGGAACATGAACACTGCTCGGTTCTGTAAGGAAGAGAGAATTTATTTGCTGGTAAAAGTAACTTTAGACTAAAAGGAATTTCAGCTCAGAAAGTATTTAACACAAATGTGTACCTGAGATCTATAGATCTTCTCCTTGCTGTTGGCAACCTCATTTCGTAGGATGGTTCCATTGTACTCGATCACCATAGTTTGTTTTTCAATGTCTCTAGCAGCAAACAGCCCCAAGCCCTGTGAATACGTTATATATGAAGCTATCCATTTTGTCCATGGGAATCCAGGAGTATTAGTCTCATTCCATCAGAAAAAAAATTAAACTGAATATTCATTTTTAGACTCACCTGGATGTGGGAGCGGGCAAGATAGACATTGGCTCTCCACTCACTCTTCATCCAGCGGTACTGAGAGGACCTGGGGTGCACTACCGGAGGCTTGCTATGGGGAGCGCCACCTTCTCCTTGGGCCACATTCTGGTTCGACCTGGCATTGCTGCTGGATACAGCCTGTGGTTGTGGCCTTTATTTTGAAAGGGGGAAAGTCATGAAAACAATGTAGAAAAACAATAATTCAATAATATTTTTGGAAAATTGTGAATTAGACAAATGATGTGAGACAGCCTACAACCACAAACTAATGTCAACTTCCCCCAAAGGTACCTTATCACCAGTGAAGTATAGGGGGAGTTTGTCCTTGGTTGGGAGCGGGCACTGCCAGCTGGATTGAACATGAGAGGCAACTCCACAAGAGGATTGCGTCCATAACGAAACGAGTACCTGTCACAAGCCTCCACTCCAGGGAGCTGAAATAAATGAGTAAAGATGAGTTACATGCTTCAGTGTCTACAGAATATGATCTGTTTGTGTTTAAATGTCATATTCTTTACTGTGATTAAAAAAAAAAAAAAAAAATCAAACAAACCGATTCAGTGATTTTGGTGACTGCAGGGACTGTGAGCCCAAACAGGTCCTCTCCTTTCAGGTAAACAGGGAACAGCTTTAGAGTGCCTGAGTCAGTTCTTTTCTCAGCAACAGGACCCAGAACCTTATCCCACACTCCTGTTTAAAGTGAGACAAGCACACGTGATGGTTAAAAACTATACTCTGTAAAAGGCTGGAACACAAAACAAGCATATCTCTGTAAGGAATAAGTTGTTACAAACCTTTAGCTGAGTTGTCAGTCAGGAGCAGGTCTTGGTAGCCCTGTTCGATGACTCTGATGGTAAACTCTGGCTGTCCCTCTTTGTCTTCAACAGAACAAACGTAGCGGCAACGGCGGTTGCCATGGCGCATGCTCCAGTAAATCCGGCAAGCCTCATAGCCAACTGGAAAGATGGCTGTTGGGGAATGGAAAGCTGTCATTTGAAGAGGGGTTAGTTGGCCCATCGCATGCAACACCAGGCTGCCGACTCGAAAGGTGTAGCCTAACTCAGGCTGCTGTACTGCAGTTGCAATCTGACGCATTTCATCTCTTTGGACGTAGACACGTCGGAAGACAGCGAAGCAACGCAGCTCATGCTCCAGTGCTTGTCCTGCTGTACCCCGGGGCCTGTGGGCATGACATAGCATGGTCTTGTCCTTGAAGAAGGTGCACTGAGCTTGCAGAGCACAGGTGAAGTGGTAGACATTGGTGCAGCGTAGGCGGTGGCAGCCGCTAGTGGCTCCAGTCTGCTGGCAGTAGGCACAACGTACTGTCTGACCGCGACGCAGTGCAAGCTCCACGTTGATGAGGGCGCCAGCCTGGGTCTCATACACCTCAGTCGACCACAGAGCGCAGTTTAGGTGAACCCATACATCAAGATCGAGATTAAGCAACCTAGCAGGGCCATCAGTGATCCCATCTCCGAACTGATGGCAGAAACAGCAACGCCTCTGGTCCCGGAGTGAGGGAGGAGGGCGCAGGGAAGCCCCTAGTTTCTTGAGGAGCTCGTCGATCTTATCCTCATCTGGGAGTTGGGAGTTCCCTCTTGGCACCACTACCTGAACAGTCCACTTCCTCCAGCGGAGTCCTTTCTGTCTTTTTCCCTGATGCCACCCTTCATGGGACCTTGGCCGGGCCTTCAGCTTCACTGTCACTTTGATGGCATCAGATTTTGTTTCCATCTTTGGTGTCTCTCCTGCCATGGGGAAGGGGATAGGTGGGGTAGAGGGTGGAGACTGCTTGGGCTGAAGCTGGGCCAGGCAATGAACATCCAGCGATGACATGTTGTTACTGTACTGGTGCTGAGCTTTAGAAAGGCTCTCGGTTTGCTCTGAGGCTGGGAGGAGGGACACTGATTCCTGAAAATATGGGAAAAGAACAATGACAAACAGCAAAACACAAAAGAGACATAATAATTGCAAGTTATTCACATTCACTGTGGTGTTTGTGCATGTGTTACACTGGTACAAACCTTAGTTTCAGTGGTTGATCTAGACTGCAGTGGTGATGAGGAACAGTAGAGAAGAAAGCAGCTGTGACTGCAGAAGACCAGGTCATCTTCAGATTTCAAACGGCCTTCAGAATCCTGGTGAGAGAAATTAGTCCAAGTTTTAACAGGATGAATAAGGAATGAGATGTTAAATCAAAGCCTGACCAATGTGAACTGCGTAAGCTCCACTGACGTTGAAAGAAGTTATGAAATAAACATCAAAAACATACAATATTTAAATAACCAAAATACTCTCAAGACTGACGTCATGGGGTATGCTATTTAACCCACTAATTGATCCGAAATGGATTTAACTCCAGCAGGCTGGATTTACATAATCAAGGATAACCAGAGCATTACTGTGGTACTGTGTGTGTATGAATATATGTGTGCAGCCCTTCAGGCTGAATGTGGGCACATCTAGTCCCATATATATTTAAAGCATCCTGTACTTTATTAGACCCTTTGGTTGTAGCGCTTTTAAGTCATGGTATAATGATAATGTCGATTCTCTATTAACTGCTATGGTCTCAAAAATCACACTTTTAGCATCAAAAGTGCTCCAGTTAAAGGGTGGTCTGACTTAATATACCTCGCTGCTGTGCTGAACAGTCCTTATCATTTGATTCATTGCCTTCATGTGAGCAGGGAGATCTTTGATAGATTTCTGTACTCCATTTCCCAGAACCACCACCTTACAGTGGCAGCACCACTGTGGTTTACATCCAGGGCTGGCAGGGGTCTTGTGGTCAGGTCCTCGAGCTACAGCTGCACCTGATGCAAAAGAGAACATGATTTTAAAATTGATATCCATTTCAAAATACATAATACATTCTGTGATTATAACCCTGCAGATGTATGATACTCGACTTTAAGTAAACAAATAAATATAAGCTTGGTAAGTAAAACACCCTATTTCAGCAGTAAAGGAAATTAAACTACACAATTGAGGCACCTGCCCCTGTCTCTTGGTGAGCTGTCAATTTCTTATTTACATGGTTCTGTGCTGACAGCACTCATTAGGCCTGTTACTACAGTTCTGACAGCAATAAGCAGGAGTGTGTATGGTACAGTCTTCTGAATGAAAATTGTTTACTCTATTTCATTAGCTGAGAGAATCACTTAAATTAATACGCTGGCCTCAGCCCCATAATGATATGCAAAACAAAACAGGCGTCTGTAAATACTGTTAAGAAAGATAATCACTCATGTAGATGTTTAAAGGGAAACAATTACATATCAAGATTGTGTTGCTGCTTTGTGCTTTTTCACAGGAAGTCATTATGTCAGGCTTAAATCAGACATGACATTTCAATTAAAGGCTGTGTTGCAGTGTTTGGGGGAATCAGAGATGCTCTTGTTTAATTTAGGTTTATTCCTTCACCTGGGCTGTTGGGATGGAAGCGGAAATGATGTGCCTGCTGCTGTTGCATCATCCCATGTGCTCCAATGGGTCTTATCATCTGTCCAGGCCGCCCGTGAAGCCCCCCATTGTCTCCTTGTCCATGGAAGAGCATGGGAGGCCGAGGCTCCATGCCATGGGGGCCCACCCTTGGACCACTGAGCATAGATAGGGGCCCCCTGTCTGGGGTGCTGCTGACCTCATAGCTACTGGGGATCTTCACACATAGTAGGTCTGAAATGGCTGCGACTACACCTGTGATGTTCTGAGGAAAAAACAAAAAGCAAACAAACCTTTATATCCTTGGCAATTTCTGTGGTGCTCCTACAAAAGTAGGACTAAGTCTATGCTGAATTCCTGTGAAAGTAAATATAAGTATTTTTACCTCAGCTGCAGCTGGTCTCAGTGTGATAGCTACAGACACCAGCCTTTGCTTGGAATCATTAGACACATGTCCAAAGGGGGGCCCAAAGAACATTGCAGATGGCTCAGTCTTAATATCTTGCAGTTTGATCTCTGACCCTAGAGAATAAAAAAAAGGAGGAAATTCATAAAATTTGCCACACTGTTAAGGTATTCTAGAGTTGTGTTTCAACTGCATACACAAACGCATACAATTAACTGTGATTAGTTTTTAATTATTGTGTAGTTGTGTATCTTTACCTTTCCCATCAGGTGCAGGAAGCATGGGGAGGACAGGAGACAGGCAGGGGGATGGTGGCTCTTCCTTCACAAGAGAAAGGTCTGGGTAGCGACTGATCTCCATGCCAACCACACTCTCAGGAGATGAGGATGGAACAAAACTGTCAGGTGTGTCCCTGTCTTTGCACGGCTCCTGTCCTCTGTTACTGTTAACATTTGGTGAGGAGAAACAAAAAAACATTAACCACTTCTGTCAAACACAATCTGCAGCCAAAATTAATCATCATAAAGGATTACTCAAAACGGTTATATGAGACGATACTGGTGCTGCAATTCATTGAAAGAATTACAGTTACTCATCTGTTACCTGAGCTCCTCCTGGTTGTTGTGTGGAGGGGTTGGGAGGGAGGCTGGTACGTCCACAGTTTTGGGTCCCTGTGCGATGGCCCTGGCAAGCAGATCTTCCTCAGTCCTAAATGGGACATGTAGTGGCTTCGGGACCAGGCCTTTGGACACTATATGAAACAGGAGCACAATGTCATTATGAAATGTACAATCACACAATGCTTGTCTGTAATGATGGAAATACATCATATCTGCTTTCTGTTTTCCTGAACCTGTTGTGTAATGTGAGATAGTGGGAAAAATGTCACAGTCACTGAAGCTTTTGTTGGAATTTGTTCTTTACGATTCTTCAGAAATTTGACATTAAGGTGCACCGTCATGTATTCTTACCCATGGCAGCAGCTTTGCTGGCCAGCTCTTCTGTTGTGGCAAATCCATTGATCATTTTCTGTCGGTTCACAGGTGGTGGGGTGGGAGGGAGAGATGCCGGCGGTGTTGGTGGATTACTCAGGTTACTCTGCTGTGGGAATCAAGATCAATGCAATGTCAGCACACCATGCTGCACACACATCACTCTGTTTACCCAGTTTAAACATAGTAAGGTAAGCGGGTAGGCACCTTGTAGGCCAGCTGGGAGTAATAGTCAGACACTCCATCTAGTGAGGCGCTGCCAAAAGTACCAGATAAGAGGTTCTCTCCATTGAGCTGGCCGCTGCCATAGGGAGCGAAATGGGCAAAGTTGACCCCAATCAGGGGCTCCATGAGGGGCAGCAGGGAGAGCTGCTGTGTCGAGAGAGAAAAACAACAAGGGGGAAGGGATAGGAATAATATCAGAACATGTCTGTACGGGCAATGGATGTTCTAGCACAGACCACCGCAGGGAAACACTAAGCAAGATGACACCACAGAGAATGTATATATAGAAAATAATAAAAAACAAAAGACATAACATGGCTGGACAATCTTGGATAGAATAATAATAATTTGTTGCATATTTTTTGTTCATCTGCAGAATGTGTTAACATTGCCATGTTTAAATGACCCCACTCTGCTTACTGCAGATCTTAGGCAGGCTAATTCTGTATCTTCTTTTAAATCTCTTCTTAAGACTCACTTTTATTGCATGGCCTTTTATTGACTGTTGTTTTTATTGTATATTTTAGTTTGGATTTTATTATTTGCTTTTCTGTTTTTATTGTAAAGCACATTGTAACTTTGTTTTGAATGGTGCTATATAAATAAAGTTATTATCATTATTACTTGTTTATTATTTAATAAACTAAGCAGGTTCTTAATCATTTTACAGTATTGTAAGTGGCTTCAGTTTGTTCTTTTAAGATCAAATAAAACTTTTATCATTTCAAAAAGATAATTCTTTAATCAATATAAACAGTGGTTGTGGATTTTGTATGAACGTTATTTCATCATTACATAGTTATTTTAGATCCTGTAAAATGTAAAGAAAAGGAAACTAAACAAGCTAATGCTCAAGCCAGTTATCTACTTCTTTTCAGACTTCAGAACCAGTCAGGTGAATGTTTGCAGCATCAAACAGTTAACTTTTCAGTAGTTAAAGAAGAGTTAACAGTCTTAGTTGTAGTTTCCCCTTGAGCAGAATCCATCTTATACTTCTGAGAAACTAACAATACATTCTCATTTAGTGTTTGCTAAACTGTATTAAATGTGATGATGAGATGATATCATACTGCACATTTGATAAAGTTTAAGTAAATAAACCTCAATCAATGAGGGACTTGCAATATAACCATGAATCCCCTTCCACTCTCCTGAATAATAACAGTTCCTAATACCTTGGTGTGCAAGTGTCATCCAACCTAATTACAGTAATGTGCTTGTGATATGTGAAATTACTGCCTGTGTGCTTGTTAGAAACAATTCTCTATTCGGGCTGTAATTAACACTGTAAAATTTGGAATAAAGCATTGTGTGAGGAGCAGGTGATAAGGTGGTAAAATCAATCTTACCTGTTTGATTTGGGCCATTACAGTGTCAGGGCCAGAGTGCATCAGTTGCCTCTCATCTCCTTCCTTCTTCCTTTTCTTGTAGCGAGAAGCAGGTTTCTCTCCTCCTTTTGGTGCTCTCTTGTTCCTCCCTTTCTTCTTCTCCTGTTCAGGAAGCAGAGGTCCAGGGAAGTCAGGGGTGCCATCCGAATATGCCTGGAGACGAGGAAAATGTGTTATGCATTAAAAGGCATGAACAAACTTCAAATTACTTGAGAAGCATTGTGGCTTCAAGTTAGCTGATTTCAAACACGGAGCTATGACTCATTCATAAACTGACAGCTATGACTCATACCAATTTAACTATAATGTGCCTCCCATCTGAATCACTTAGCTAGTCTATGACTCACTATGTTGATCATCTCTTCAGCGCTCTATAACTGTATGACTAACACAAAGACTGACCCCATTGCTGTCCATGGAGCTTTGCCTCAGCAGGGTTTTGCAATCTGCAGGTTCCTCCTCCTCTGAGCGCAGGCTCTCCTCTGACCTCTGCTGGGGCAATCCAGGTGGAGGTGTACACTTGTTCTTCAGAAGGTGCTTCAGTAGTTCATTGCCAGCCTCACCCTTGTTTGGACTTTGCCCTGCAGGGAAGGGAGACGTGCCCCCTTTACTGCCCTCCTCCTTCACAGAGCTCATTTCTGAGCCGATGGGGCCTTCTCTTGGCCCATGACACTCACTGGCATCGGTCTGCTCCAGCTTTATGTTGTTGAGGATCCTGTCATGCTCCTGAGCCTGTGTCCTTGCTGTGTCTGATGACATACCAGGTTGTCCAGACTGTCCTCCAGAAAGCTGCCTTTCCAGCTCTGAATGACTGGGGGTTGAAGATCCCAGTAACGGGGACCTTGACAAATCCTGGTCTCCGAAGAGATGGGTGTTTCTGGTTGGAGTTGAGGATGTGTCTGAGACGCATGGTGTGAGAGGGGCTGTTAGGTCAGAGTGTGGAGTTGAAGGTGTCTTGACTGAATCTGCGTCATCATCTTTCTTCTTTTTGCGGCTCCTCTTCTTTTTCCCTTTCTCATCTGGGATGATGTTGGAGTAAAGTTGGATAAGAGACTGACCGGAGCCTGGAAAGTTAGATGGCAGAGGTGTAGCTGAGTCAAATGGTGGACCCTCACCTGGCATCTGAAGCATCATTCCTGGACCACTGAACTGACGAGGCCTTGGCTGACCCTGGGGGAAGTTAGGTGCTTGTAGGGCAAGATTATCAGGCCCTAAACCAGGCCCCATATCTGGGGGCATCATCCCATTACCCATCAAAGATCTCCTTTCACCTTGCATAAATGTTCCAGGTGGTGAGCCCATTCCAGGCGGCATGCCCTGTTGCTGGGGAAACACTGGACCAAGAGGCTGTTGCTGTAGAGGGGGCCTCTGAGGCTGCATGAAGTCTTGTGGCAGCTCTGCATTAAAAAATGGCATCTGAGCGAGGGGCGCCATGTTCCCTTCTGGCCCCATCATCCCTTGCTGCTCCATTTCCATACGGTGTTTCAGGGCTCTCTGTCGTTCAACCTCCTGCATGAGCTGTACCCGCTGTCTCTCCTGCTGCTCCCTAAGCCTCTCTCTCCTCTCCCTCTCCTGGAATCCTTCACTGAATGGATTGTTGTCATCAAACTTCACACCACCTGCCTGCATGGGTTTTACACCACCTGGTGGAGCTGGTGGTGCTTGGGGCTCCACAGGCATTTGTGAGTGCTGAGGTATATTACCCATTGGCATTTGATGGGGCTGGCCTGGATTTCCCACAGGTACCTGGGGGGGCATTATTGGTGGCATTCCTGGTCCACCCATGGGCATGGGAGCACCCGGATGCCAGCCAGGTGGTGGGTTGGGCATACGTGGCGGAGCATTTGTCTGGCCAGGATGAAGTGGCATCTGCATCATCGGGTTCATAGGAGGCTGAACCATTGGTGGTCCACTGGGGACCATGCCAGCAGGGCCTGGCATAGGGTGTATCCCGGGCATTATGGGTGTCATATTGTTTTGCTGGTGTTTCACTCTGTACTCCTCTATAAGTTCAGCATGCTCCTTCTGCTGCTTGCGGATCTATAACAAAACAAAATTCACAAGAAAAATATGATTGAGGATCTCTATGAAATTTACAATGAAATTATGTATTGCTTGCAAGCTATTTTATCACATTTACAAGACAAACTTATGAGGACAGGTTTACCCATGGGAGGAAGTGAATGATTTTGCTTTCAAATTGCAGCTCGGAAAAAAATAACTTTAGAGCCAGAGTTGGGAAGAACAATCAGCCAAAATTCTTTTTTTTTTTCAGCACTACTCTTAGGGAGTCAAAGCAGGTTGAGAGGCGCAATGCAGATTGTGTACGTGGAATTCTTCTATTTGTTTATATGTATTATTATATCACTTTTCAAGTCTGCCTGGGTAGAAAACAGCTGGATGTCTTCAGTTCTTTGGTACACATTTAATTTATTTTTATCTGGAGAAGAGGTGTTGTCTTTGACTGTATCTTACCTTTATGGCGAACTGAAAAAAGTAATTAATTAGTCTGATTGGTAAAATATATAATGTACCTATAGGGTATGCATAGGAAGTTATACTATTCTCAATTAACCTTGCACTAATGTGAGTGTTGTTGCTATGCAACTTGCTGTGAGAAAATCATATTATCTCATGTGACTGAGATGAAAAACTTTTAATAATACCGATTAAATTGTATAATAACAGAAAACAATTAGTTTAATTAAAAATAAGGTGTTTTGTTTTCATGTTTTTCCTGATACACCTTATTTTAGCATAACACACTGCCCATAACCATAGGTTCCATTTTGCCTGCTGTTTGCTGCCATATAAGGGAAAATAATTCTGGAGGAGGGCTGTATTTGACCCACAGTTTGTTATTTATGTCTACTTTAAACTCTGCTCATAGAAACAGTTAAAAAAGGACAATGCTTAGGACGGTCATTGTGTGAAGTAGGGCTGAGACAGAATTCAGCAGTGAAGCTTGACAGGCCCAGCATTTACCTGCTCCAGTTGTTTCTGCACCACTCCCTGCTGCTCTGTGACATGTTTGAGCTGCTCAGCGTCCTCCTCAGGGAACTCTCTCCCTGCCTTCTTAGCTGTTCTCTGCTTGGCAGACAGGGCTTTCTTAGACTTCCTGTGAGCTCCGATCTTCTCTTCCAGAAACTTCTGCTGCATTTGAAGTAGTTGCTGAGTCTCCTGGAGCCATTCCTCGTACTGAGCCCTCTGAGCATTGTCTGAAAGAAGAAAAAGGCTCTTTTGTTAACAATCTTGAGAGCATAAAAAACAAACATCTTAACTTTTCTACTCCTGACAAACCTTCAAACCAAAAAGTTGAAAATGCATATAAATTTTTCCAGAACTTACTGACAAATCCTGGTCCAAAGTTTGGGGGATTCAGTCTTGTTACTTGTGTCAATTTACCATCCTGAAAGCAAGGTTGACAAGTATGTTGTTATATATTTGATATTTTACGTTATATAGCATTATAACCCTATCTAAAAAAATAATAGTTTCATTACCTGTCCAAGAACTTGTGGAGGAAGCGGTGTACTTTCAGGACAAGGTGGTACAGGACCAGGAGGAAATCTGTAATACAGCAAAACCACAGCCATGCATCATTTCATGATTCAAACAATTACAGTAGACACTCAATTCAATTCTTCAAATAGTTGCACAATATCCATGTGGTTATTATGCTGGTATTGTCATTAAAACCCTTTACTCCCACTAAGAGTAATGCATTTTCTTTTCATCAAATTCATATGGAACCAAAGTGAACTTTTTACCTGTTCATGACCATCGGGGCCATTCCCATGTTGTTCTGAACCATAACCTTGTTGATGCCTTTCAGGGCAACCATTTTGGCTTTCATGATGGGGTCAGTGATGGCATCAAAATCTGTAAATAACAAACAACGCACCGTCAGAAATAATCACTTTGCAAAAAAGAGCGATAATCCCAAACATTAACTTATACTGACATCTAGAAGTTCTGGTTTAAATAATTTACCAATGTTGGGGAAAAAGGAGTCGCTGGAACGTTGTCGTATCATGGCTTGCATCTGCCTCTGCTGCTGTTGCTCCTGCCTCTCCTGGTCTAGGAGGTCCTGCAATAGGAGTGGCTGCTCCTCAAGCAGAAGAGGACGATGTTGGTTGTGCTGACCCATCGCCTGGTTCAATGCTGTCTGCTGGGCCTGAGTCAGACCGCTCTGGTCCACTCCAGGGGTTAGCCCCACCTGGTGGTCGGCTCCAAAGCCAGTCAGAGAGGCTTCTCCTGCAGTGGTGGCGTCAGATATTGTTTGACTCATTGTAAGTCCGGAGGTATGCTGAGTGTCAGTGACTTGGTTCTGCTGGGGCATGAGGTTACCTCCTTGAGTGACAGATTCAACGATTGGATTTAATGACTGCTCCTCAGGCTGCTGCTTAATGAGTAAACTAGAAAGGACTGGGGTGGAGTCAGAGAGAACTCCCTGCTGGTTTGAGGTTAAGGTGTTTCCAGCAGCTTGCTGGTCTATCACCTCAGGAGGTTTCTGACAGTCTTTGACCTCTGTTTTAATTTCTTTCCCAGGTGCTAAAGAAGCAGAGTCCTGATTCCCAGGGGCTTCCATCTTGACCTCAGCTGAAGACTGCTCACCTGAGGCCTCCGACTTCGCCAGTGCAGATGCTGAACTGGACGAAGCCTCACTTTCAGTACTTGAGTTTTTGTTGATGTCTGTGGTGTCAGTGTTATCATCCATGGGATCACTGAGATCCAATTCCTCATTAAACATGTCTTTCTTGATGTCATCTAGGTCAGGGTCGGTATAAGCAATGATATCAAATTTCCCAGATGTTAGGAAGTCATCAAGGTGTAGGTCATTTGTCTCCAGGTCTAGGTCTTTACCATCTTCAGGATCCAAATTTAGGTTTTCCAGGTCAGCATCCACCAGGTCTTTCACCTCCACATCCTCCAGATCTTTGACTGCGGATTCTTCTGCATCTAGTTTCTCCTCCACAGCTTCAGTGCTGGCCACTGAGACAGTTTCGGTCTGCCCAGCAGGGGGTGCAGTCAGGATCATTGATGCTGCCATGTTCTGGCTCTCATTTGAAGCAGGCTGACTCATGGATCTCATCAAAGGAGACTGTTTGAGTGTGTTGTTTCCTGACATTTGGGCTTGCTGATGAAGATTGTCCATGCTGGCAGATAGCTGTACATGGCCAGTCTGGCTTGCCATAGGGTCCATCATCCTAGGCCCCTGATTTAAGGGGAACCTGGAATCGGGTGCTCCTGGAAAGCCTGCTGGTCTTTGAACCTGCAAGTTGGGATCTATGTTGCTTCCTTGCATGGCACCTGGTGGAAATGGCATACGTGGCCTGTTTTCTGCTGCTCTGTGCCGCAGCTCAATGAAAGGCTGGCCCATTATGTTGTGCTGTTGCACTGGCATTCCACGTGGTGGGAAGTGTTGGGGCAGCCCCATAGGGTTGCCTCCCATATTCTTTGCCATTTCTGCAGACATGGAGCGCCTCATTTGAGGAGGTATATCCTGCATCGGGTGTTGCCCCCGGGGAAAGAACTCTTGGGGCCCATGTGGGCCTAGAACGCCAGGTGGAAATGCAAACCTAAAATAGGATAAAAAAGAATATATTAAAAAAGAGGAGGGGCATTGCTAGATTTGTGCAGCGATGAGCTATCAATTACAACATATTCAAAGCTCAAAGTGAAATAAAAACAATAACACTGTATCACCAACCTTGGTCCCTGATGTCTCAAATTAGGATCTCCAGGATGTGGGCCCCGGTGGATTTGTCCCTCATTAGGAAAAGAGACACGCTGATCCCCTGGAAAAGGTCCAGGAAACCTCATTGGCCCTCTCATGGGTCCTTGTCCAGGATAAGGTGGGGGAGGTCGGTTGAACATTTCCCCCTGTTGCCCAGGGCCCTCCTGGGGCCAGGGTCGTGGTGTTCCTGGGGCTATGTTACCAGCAGGCTCTTGAGGGCCCCTCTCCTGTCGAATCGCACTCCTTTGTTGCTGCTGCTTTAGGATTAGTTCTCTAATTCGTTGTCGCTATAAAACAACAAGCGTACAGAAATTTAAGCCTTTTTAAACACAAGGTCAATGAGCCATTTCTAGCTCACAATAATGCTTGTCAGTTCATTCTACAGTTAATGTGTAGCAATGCAAGTCAAATGTCCCTTTTTTAAATTGATTGCTTATGCATACTTTCAATTCTGCAAAAGCACATAAGTTTTCATTTCCTATATCTGACATGTTGTCATGTTCTGAAAACATACATTGACGGTGTTGATCTGTTTCCTGCTATATTTACATATACTGTACATACACTAACAAAGAGGTAAATTGTACTTATATCTTTAATCTATATTTTTTTAATTTAGGCATCGTTTCCGTCTTGTATAAAAACCTTTTACTCCCTAACATTATAGAAACCCATCAAAGAATGGAGCAAACAGGTCACCTATGTTTTATTTTGTTTCCTTTTGTGTATCTGTGCCCATGTTTCATGTTGGCTTGAATCGGTAACTGAATTGCTGCGTAGGTTGTTTTGTGACAGAATAAAGTCAAATCATGATCAGATAATGAGACAGGTTATTAACAAACCTGCTTTTGTGCAAAGCGACTTACAAGTGAGGGACATCACTAAAGCTTCAATGTGGTAGGAGACCTTGGTGTAAGTACTAGGTGCTTCATCTTTTTAATTAGTGCAAAGAGATCAAGTAAAGAAGTGTATCGACAGTGCATAGTAAGTGATAGTTAGGCATGTTAGGTTGTTAGAGGTGTTAGGAGAGGACCCAGAATGTAACAAAATATTAATGATAAAAATAAGTAATACTTTAATTACATTGTTAAGAATTGAATGAAATGAATTGCCAAAAATAACAGTTCAATAGTCCTGTATGAATGAACAGATTTAGAATAGAATGTAAACAAGAGTATTCATGTACCTGTCTGAGTCTTTCCTCACTCTCAGCGAGAGCAACACCCTGAGCCTCAGACGGCATTTGTGGGTTGTTCGACAGTTGGCCTGGGTCTTGAGGGACACTTCCATTGTTACCCACAGCCGACTGCTCTTTCATTTCCATTTTCTCTGTTGACTGTGGACGAGGGGTCATGGGGGCTTGTTCAAATGGGTCATGGCCAGGAGTCAGACTGGGTCTTCTGGAAGGTGACTGAATAAATCCATCTTCAGACACACTTGGGTGTTTTGGTGTTTGTGAGCCTGGATGAGAGAAGGGCTCCTGAAGCCTGCCTTGGGGTAGGGGGAAAGGGTCCTGGCTTCCCATTGGTCCTGGCCTTGGCACTTGTCTGCTGAGCCCATCAGGACCAGGCCGTGGGGTCCCTGGAGGCTGGGCGTAAGGGTCATTAAGCATTGGTCTGGGGGCCCCAGGCTGAGGAAACATGTCGCTACTTCCTGGCCTTGATGTCCCAGGTGTGCTAGTAAATGGCTCTATTGGCCCCCTCTGGCTGCCTGGTGACTTGGAAAACCTTTCTCCCAATGATGGCCGTGGAGTACCAGGTGGCTGAGCATAAGGGTCCACTGAGTGGGAAGGTGACATCCTCTGTCCCGGGTGCGACTGATGAGTGAACTGGTTCATCCCACTGGGGCGTGGAGTAGCAGGAGCCTGTGAGTAAGGATCTGAGGATGGGCTAGGGATGTTTGATGGCTGACTGTAGTTGTCATGCGGACGCGGGGTACCGGGAGGTCGAGCATAAGGCTCGAAAAATTGACGAGATTGAGCACCGGGTTCGTTGATGGATCGCTGGTTAACTGTAGACTGAGAGAAAGGGTCAGGAGCTGGCTTGTTAGGAACAGAGGGCTGGGCGAAGGGGTCATATGTAAAGTGGTCAGGCCTTGGAGTGGAAGGTGCATGAGCATAAGGATTTCTAGACATTTGAGTCATTGGTCCTGGCTGAGCAAAGTGCCCCTGAGGGTGATGCTGGCCCATTCTAGGAGGACTGGTGAAGTTGTCATTCCCAGATGGTCTTGGGGTATGCGGAGGCTGAGCATAGGGGTCATTCTGCTGATTCTGAGAGAACCTGTCAGTAGGATGTGGACCTGGGCGGCTGAAAGGATCCTGAGCCTGAGGAGGGGGCATAGGTGTTTTGAACAGAGGGACCGAGCCAGACTCATTACTTCCGGGGATTGGTGTTAATAAAGGCCTTGAGTAAGGGTCAGACAAAATCATCCTGTTCTGAGCCATGCGTTGATAGGCCTCTGTTCTTATCATGGGCCTTGAGTACGGATCTCTGCCTGGTGAACCCATTGGTGGTCTTCCCTGAGCTGCCTGACTGGCCCTGGGTGGACCCATGGGCTTCAAAAAAGGGTCCATTTCCCCAGTTGGCCTTGGGGTGTCAGGAGGTTTGGCATAAGGATCACTGCTCATGGATGTTGGAGAGCCAAAAGATTCATGAGCAGGAGAGGGTCGACCTCTGTCCTGCTGCTCCATCAAGGAAGTGGGGGATTTACCAGATTCCACCATTCTGCGACAGGTATTTGGCCCGAGAGTTGGCGGTCTTGGAGTCCCAACCATCTTGGCATATGGGTCCCATGGAGAGGAGGGTCTGGAACCAGAGGAACCTGGTGAGAATACCTGCGGGGACTGAGGTTGGGAGGAAGGGCCAGATGGAGGCGGAGGAGGTGGGCGTAAGAACACATCCTCTGGAGGACCTGAAGTAGGCGTCCCTGGTAGCTGTGGCCTGGCAAAGGCTTCTTTAGAGTTGAGCTGCTGCATGGGGGACATGCTGCCATTGCTGGGCTGGGAAGCTGGGCTCTGGTTCCCACTGGTGTTGCCGTCTCCCTCTGACTGGCTGTTGGTCTGCTGCTGTTGCTGCTGCTGCTGTTGTTGCTGCTGGAGTTGCTCGTTCTTAACTTGCTCCAATTTCTGAGTGGCTTCAATCTTGGCTTGCTGTTTGCTTTTCTGCCTCATTTGCTGTTGGAAGGGCACAGTGAAAAATGGAATTAGACATCAAAAAGGATGCAGCAAATATCAGTCTCATGCCAAAAATGAACTGGACCTACTAACCACCAATGTCATCAGGGTTAATGTGGAGGATAGTGAAGTTGTTTAGGGAGCTTTACTAAACCACCACTTCTTAGCTGTCTTAATATAAAGTGGACCTGCCGCTGCATTCGCTGACTTCATTGCATACACTCTTACCTGTCTAAACTTCCACTCTTGTTCATGCTCTGACTCTTTTGGTTTCAAAGGGTCTTTAAACAGCAGTTCTGTGTCTAGTGGTATGTTGGGATCAAACACCTCAGGGGGCTGTTGCTGTGGATGATGCCTCTTCACCGTCTCATTCGACATCTGGACTTTGTTGATGCGCAGGGCTGCTCGGTTATCTCTTGCCTTTTGCTAAACAGCAAATCAATCACAATTGCAAAACAAACAAAAAACAAACAAAAAAAAACACATCAGGCATGAATACTTTATAAACACAAGACTGCAGGAAAAAAAGAGGTTATTTGTGCAACCCTGATTTGCTAATAAGTGTGATACTGGAGAAATTTCACTCATACTAATTAAAAAAAATACTGGTGTGTGATGTTAAATTCTCTTTCACAGCATTTGCTTCAATATCTCTCTATGATACGTGAGGACTTCAGTATTAGCTGGCAAAGTCATATCAAAAGATGACTTCCAGTTGCCCTCATGAGTCCAACTACCTCAGAGTGGACTTCATGCTCACAACAGCATGATGGGTAAGAGCAATGATATTCAAATTTTACAACCTCCCACATGCATGGATCGAGCATCAGACAGCAACTGCACCAACATCCCAAACAGATACGACCTGAGACAGGGTACAGAAAATCATCGAAATGCTGGCTGTTTGTGAACATTGACTACTCTCTTTGACCACAGCCATCCTGTTTGTGATCCAGCAGCAGGGGTTATTTGGGCTTAATATTAAATATAACATTTCTATTTGATTTTGAATCAGTAAGGCCCTAAATCACTGAACATGTCCAATGGATTGCTGCTGCACTGCCATTTTTACCCACACCATTTAGTAATTTGACTTCTCCAATTAAACATTTTATTCTTTGGTATACTGGGTCTTTTGGTTGCATAGCCAGGATCCTCTTCATACTGTATACAGCACAGAGGATGGAGGTCACCCTGTTCACCCTGTCTCAATCAGGTATCTTAATAGTTGCACTGGGGTGTGGCATATCAAAAGAAAAAGCTATGAAAGAGAAGTGCCGTCATGTAAACCAGTGGCAAAATACCCTTAAAAATCACTAATGCAGGGTGCATTTTTTAATCAAGTCTAGGTCTTTGAAATTGGCCTCTGCCAGATAAAAATTACTTCTAGTGAACTTAATTACTGCGACCATAGTGAGTTCTAACACTGAGCAGAGCTTCCTATGTTAATTAGTTCATCTGTGAATGGCCGGATTTCAAATTGCATTGGCAAGAGGCAAGAGGCCAGATGCGATACAGGAGTCTGCCTTCTGCATACTAATATGTCAATGCAAATAGTAGTGACAGTTCAGCTTTAAGACAGTTGAAGAAAATTAGCAAATTCAACAGAATGGTTGATCTTACCACATATGGGGCCCTGTCTTGTGAACTAGCTTTCCTCCAAAGTTTTGCAATTTGCTTTACTCTTGTGGACCAGTCTGTTGAAAGAATGAGAGGAGGAGTTGTCATGCCAACAGTCTCACGGAGCATACAAGGTATTTTTTGATCTGTGTGACTGAGTCAGTGCAGTGGGTACACCCAAACAATGCCCAGAGATAAGCAGAAATAACAGGAATGACACCACAAACTAAAAAATGATCACTGACTCATCATGGACAATAAAGCTAGAGCCATACACCAACCTGGGTATTCCTCTTTGAGGTTGGGGAAATTGACATTGGTATAGAGGACGGGTGCAACAGTGGCTAGCTCTCCAAGTGTCTCTTCCTTCTCCCACTTAAGTGTACTCCTTTGGGCATTGGACATGGCTTCAGTCTCCCCCTCAGGCAGAGATCCAGGGGGTGTGGGGCCAGGGCCATGGGCCGGGGAGGGCCATGGACCAACTGCCTCTCTAGGCATCTGATTAAACTTTCTATCCCTGTAATAACAAAGGAAAAGAGGTGATGAGGTCACTATGGTCTGATTTTGCTGAGGTAAAAAACAAAACAAAAAATCAATCCTGAAACAGTTTAAAAGGAAGGAAGCATTACCTTGGATTGTCAGTGAAAGGCATACGGTTAAGGGGGGAGAAGTTTTCCGGGATACAGGGTCCTGCTCCTGGATTTGTGGGGAAGCGGTGGTTTGGTCCCATCATACCATTGATCATTGGCATCCTTGGGAACATGGGATTCCCTGCACATAATTTTTAAGAAGTGAATTAGATCCATAGACTTTAGAGTCAAGCTCTATATGTTTGACCATGACAAGGTGATAAATGATGTACCTGGGTTGGGGTGAGGCATGCTAGTGCCAGGTGTGGCAGGAAGGGGCCCTGGACCCTGGGGGTGAGGCATCTGTGGTGGTGGAGGTGGTTGGCTTGTGCTGGGGCTAAGGACTGCTGTGAAGAGATCCTCTACATCCTTACCCTCCAGCTCTGTAATAGAATGTGACAGCACAATGTTGTGTGTGTTAATATTCAACAAGGCAGGAGAGAAAAATTTATATACAACTCTCAAAATGTCAGAATGTATTCCTCCCCTCCCCCTTTTTTGTAATTACATTAGCAAATGGCCACGGAAGAAATCTTGAAAAAGGCAATTTATGGCCTTCATTAGGAGAGATAATAGGATAATTGATTTTGAACATTTACTGATTTAAAGACAACTGTACAATTTATCTCACTGACATGTAAAACTTTATTTAGCAAAATACTGAACCATGGTTCAGTATTGAAGTTCACAAACAAGTCATATTAATAAGCATGGGACAACACTGGATCAAAGTTTTATGAAAAGGATGAAATTACAAACCTGGAATTTTGTAAAGTTTGCTGAGAATTGATTCTGAAACAAAGAAAGAATCAGAGAAAGATTATTCATCTTATATTCAGTTTTAAAATAGCAGTGTAAAAAAACTGAAAGTGTCTGGATGTCTGGTCTTCTACACTGACCATCGGTGACCATCTTGTCTAGCTCTGGGCTGAGAATACCGTCCAGGGGTTCCTCTGGGAGGGTTCGAGGTGTCCTCCGGCCAGCTTGAGACTGGGAGGCCACTGGGGAACTGTCTGCCAGGGGCCCAATGTCCAGACCAGCTGTGGAAACACACACAGACATACAAAAACAAATCATAACATGCACACACACACATACGCACACATGCAAACAGACACACGCACACAAAACAACCAACAAAATACCTGACCAAGAACGTGATCATAAATATAGACTTGAAGTAAGAACATGTTTATTGTCTTAGCAGCCTGTGGAATGCAATCAAAACTGAACAGTATATGATTACAGCTCCTTGGGGTGCCTGTGTTGTTTAAAGGGGGTGTTTTCAGAACTGTGAAGAGACAGACAGGTCATACTAATTCTCAGTAAAGATACACAAACACTTGAATGTTTGTGGAGGAAAATATTGCTGTGACGCGTCCATTACATTGGTTGTTTGTACTAAATTCCTATCAATCTCTTTGAAAAAGAAGGTTCTACCAAGTTAGGGATGATTGCATCCAATAGTTGGCAACATCTGTATTAGAACTAAATTATATCAGCCCATAGAACATTTAAACTAAACAAATCAGTCTTTAAAAAAAAAAGAAAAAAACGAAGGACATGTTTTTGTCATCCAACCACAGGTCTGAGAACAGAACACCTTCGACATCTTCAGGAACTGGAAGGACATTCACGGAGGCCCTTTGTTCTCTAAATTGCTTCATTCTAAGCTGTTCATTTCTTGAATACCAGGATGTCCTTGTCAGTTTGTTTCTTTTCTATCTTGTAAACAACTTTGATTAGGTAGCTATGAATTTGTTCTTGTATTTATTTTTAAAAAAATGTCACAACTGTGAGAAAGGGTTTAGGAGGCTCATAATCAAGGACTGACACACCATACGTATCTAAGTGAATACTGTGAACTGGGTTAGGGAAGTACAAAGCAGTTTATGAGTGTTAAAACAATCTGAAAAGGTTGAGAAAAGCTAAGTATGAAGCAGCTTATATACATGCACTCAAATAGAGACACACACTGTAAGAGAGGAAGAATGCACTAAAGCAAGGGATTAGTAGGCCATAGCACCCTTACCAAAAGGAGGAGGTGAGCTGTCAACCTGGAAGGGGCAAAAATCAAGACCTACAAGAACCCAAAACCAGATAAAATGAGTGAAAAAATAGTGAAGACATAACAAGCACAACACGCTTCAGACAATGCAAACAAACAAAAGATAAAATCAAAGATAAGAATGTGACATTAAAAAAATAAAAATAAAAAATCAATAAGTGGTGAAAGCAAAATAAAATTGCTGTCTGAGGAAATTTCTGAACCGAGAGGAAAAGATTTTGTAAACCTATGACTAGGTGACCATTAATAAATTCTTAGCGCTGTGACTGCCTGTGAGATATATGACGCACCAGAGTCATTGCTTGGCTTTCCGAGCATTCCCAAGATGTCTGCATCAGTGTTCAGAACATCAGATAGATCAACTAATGGTTCCTCAGACGTCTCTGTAGATGGGAAAAAAGGAAGAAACAAAAAAAGAAAGAACCAAACTGTCACAAATCATAATTGATGGTGATGTTGAACGGATTGTGATTTGGAACCATTTCTTTGGATGTATAATTCGTTCTGGTTTAAACAAAAGAGGAAACTGCACAATATGTAAACAATAGTGATATTGAGTGGCCCCTGAGTGACTTGAAAATTTACTATATCATATTGATCTTCCAAGAGTATAATTTAACTGATTAAAGTGACTCTCAGAGAATTTCTACCAAACATATGAACTGTAATATCAGGATACCAGAATACTACAAAATCTTGAAGATGGAAAACACTGCTCTCTATCCTAAATGTCATAGATTCAGTCAATACTGTTGTCCTTCGGCCTCAAGCTTTGCATTACTGAATATTGTGAAAAGAAAGGAATGACAGCAAATATATTTTGCTTATTTAGTCTCTTACAAATGCAATCCGGTATCAATTTTATGCTAAACAATGTTTTCCCTTATGAATGTAACATTTTCTCTAAAACACAAACAGAATTAAAAAATAAATAAATAAATAAATAGAAAAACTGCCTGCAGGTCACTGTATTCAAGTGTACAATGTTTTAATTTTGAACTGCAAATCCAGCTTTTCTTAAACAGTGTGATAATTGAAAATGCTGGCCACTTTTCATTGGTGATGTACTTATACTCTTACTTTCTGTATGTCCACAATTCCAATATTCTGCTTTGAGTGGAAGCAAGGATCTATATCAAATAAATGTCTGGCCTCTCTATAAATGTGACATAACCCTCATAAGATAAATTCTAACCATACTATGGGTATGATTCAGTATCTCAAATTGCTTAGGTTTAGCCTTTGACAATTTCAACCTACTTCAATATATAACTGTTTTAGTAACTTGGTATTAAGAACAAGACATCAAAGACTGTCCATGAAAGATCTCGAGTTCTACTGTTGTCAGACAGATCTCTGTGCTCCTTCAATAAACAGCTACTTGAATGCTTTGTATATAGGTCTTTGCATATAAAAGTTTCATGTCTTGCTGCCCGTTTGACACACCTGACACACATTCAGGTCTGGAGAGTTTTTTCTTCAGTACTTTGATATTTTCTGATAAAAATCTGAGGAGGTAAAAGAATAATAGGTTTGTTGGGCTTTTTTAGTTGAAAAAGTTTGGATATTTTAGCAACTAGGAACAAGACCAACAACAGAACCAGCTATCGGACCCTATCCCTCTTCGACTGACACTGATTTGATATGTACCAGACTATGTGATGCAATACGAGGCAATAGGATGCAATTCCAACACAAGACATTCCAGTTTGCTTTTACTGCAGTTTAGCCAGTTGTTGCAACAAGGAATCTTAAAGAAATAATCTGTCTATCTGTAATGGTTTTCTAGTTTTAAAGAACTGGTTTCAGTAGTAGACTTTTTCACTGTGCATAGATGTTAGTGAGTGGTGTGTTAAACAGTGTGATGGCAGTGGCTGCACGCCATTTGGCCGTGTGGAAATCTGCTTAAATAAATACAGGTGGCAAGTATGACGTGGAATCTCATCTTGATCACCTGCTGATCAAACAGTGACAAGACTACATATACCATAAACAGGCAACGATTATGCTCAACAACATAATAAACCACCATTTGTTAGCGTGCATGGAACTTTTTCCATTTGGATTCAGCCATGACAAGACATGTGAAACATGTGTTTACCAGGCAGTATTGTTATTCTGTTTGTTTTCTGGCTGCACGACTAGTCATTCAGGTCGGCACAAGGAGTGTGTGAGATTTCATGTAAAATTGAGAGAAAGTTTGCGAGAGCAAGAGACAGAGTGAGTGGGCAGGGGAGACAGAGCGAGCTTGCAAAGAAAAGTGAAACTGAAACTTCACTTTATTTGCCACTTATGGACTGAAATTCTGCAAGTCTTTGGTTTAGGAGTAATGTGAATGGAACTGCAGTTGCTGACTCGAGTCTGAACGCTAATTCAGACCACAGATTAACCTTTGACACTTTGACTTTGTCTTGGATGAATGGGTGAAATCCAGTGTGAACATGTGTTCAGTGGACCTGGGTCATACCCATTTACTCCTGTATAAAAAGGACTAATACCTTCATTGGGAGAAAAATGCATCGAATAAAAGACACTCTTAGACACCAAAATATAAAGATAAACACAAAATTATCCGTTGTGTCAGTCTTTTTCAATACCTGTATCATTTCCCTTCCAGCACTGGTTTAATTCAAGCCGTTCTTAGTTCTCAGTAAGTCATTACATGCCTTGTATTGGATAACCAGAGTAATACGTACGTGCTGCTGAGGGTCTGCTAGGAAGGGATGTTGCTGAGGCACTGAGCAGAGGGTCTGACGAAGGGTCCAGGAAGCTGGTGGTGGGGTGCTTTCTCTCCACTTGGCTTTGCCCTTCTTCCAGTAAGCCTGGTTCGACCCCCTGCTGCCTGCTCTGCTTACTTTTGTCCAGCAGGTCCTTTCCAAAGAAAGCCTCCTGAACATGACATCACAAAGCACTGGTCACTTCTCTGTGCTGACACTTTTCAAAGTTTACCTTTCTTGACATCAGTCATGGGAAACACCATGTCACATAGAAATGACTCAGTGCCAATGAAGGCCCATGAGAACTGACCAGAGTGAAACAGAGAAGCTCTGAAACTAGGAGTCATGTTGATGCTGATCCCACTTTTGTCAGCTCCCACCTCCCCCAACCACTTATACCCACAAGACTACTATCCTCAATGACATGTAACTGCAGCTCACTGCTGCACCAAGTCATTAAAAGCCCAACATGTTGCTATCTCAATAATTAATGAAATGTGCTTCACTGTGTCGGACCTTTAGGTTAGACTGAACACCCCCCCCTTTCTGCTACTGTTGTAAGATAAAGAGCAGCACTGACAGCTGCCAGTGGCTTAATGCACATCACATATCTATGTTTTGGCCAACACAAGGTGACACTGAGATATTGGCTAGGGACAAGGACCCTTGAAGTCATCTCCAGTTAAGTTTTCATATGTCAATTCACAACCCAGACAAGGAGCCATTTAAAGAGCATGATCAGAGACGAGTATCCTCTACTGTGAGTTCCTTTAGGCTGTTCCTCTTTCAAAAAAGCTCACAGAAGGGGCACCATGCATCAAAGTTCTGTAAGTGGTTTCCAGGCAATGTACTTTGGATTCCCAACCTTCCCAAGGGTGAGATAAAATGCATTTTATGAAGATATGGCGTGACAAGACCAGACAGTCCGTGTATGTGAACGCCAGGCTTGCATAACAATAAAACAAAAATAGTTTTGCAATCAACTGATGAAATAATTTGGTTTCACAAATGTAATAATGTTATGACTGTGCCTTTTAGATAATGTAATGTTTAGGATGAAACATCTACTATTAGAAAAATGTGGCACCTATGTTTATAACATGAGCTGCATTGATTGTTATTAAATCTTGTTATTTGTGAGTACTTTTGTAGCAGTTTACACTACAAGGTTATATAGAAGCTATACACTGACGTCCTGTTATATCCCCACTATACAGATTATTTGTTTACTGGTCAAACAGCAAGTGTGCTATCCAAAGTGACAGACCTGCAGATAGGTAGGAAATGCCTCCTCCAGTTTGGTTTTCTTCTTTCGGTAACGTTTCTTTATTTTTTCTGGGACCTCTGGTCCAGGGGGTGTCTCATCCACAGGAGTATCAGGCACTGCCTCTGTCCAACCTGCAACAAAGAAAAAAAAAAAAACATCATCTTTAAGCTCTTATTATGAAATTAAAACATAAACTGACGGATCGGGAGATAGTCCACTATAATGCACGTGTGGATAGATTATTGGTGTACAGACCCTCATCTTTTCCAACAAGGTTCTCTGTCACGGAGCCAGAGGAATCCTTTCTGCAGAGGGATCGTTTGGCCTTGCCTGGACCTTGGCCTGGACGGCTCCTCTGGCGGACCATGAACCCACCAATGCCTTTTAGGAAGAAATTTAATATTAATAAATCTACCAATAACAATACCATTTTGATATCACAAAGGTGATACGATTTGAAATATACTGAGTTTTGCCTGGCTTTATTAATTGTCCATTGCATTCAGCATGAATGCTCAGAAACAGTAGACAGAGCCCTCCCAAAGCAAGATGGCAGAGCTTTGCTAGAGCTACATTGTCGGGCATGTACTGCACCATTTTACGCTTCAGAGAAGCTGTCTCCTTCAATCAGGTGCCCTACCCGGCCGGTACGGTTTCCTCTTCCTCTTCTTGCCGCCGTCGGCCCCCTTGGAGTCGTCTTCTGCTGGCTCTCGCTCCAGGCTTGAGTCAGACTTCCCCTCACAATCTATGAGCTCCGCCTCTGCAAGAGGGAGAGAGCATTGATGATGAGTGACAGCCCTGCAGCAGAGAACACCCCAGCCAGGCCCCTCAACACAGCGCCGGGGTCAGTTCTATCTGAACTCCACTCAGTGGCAGGACATTAGCCTGATTGAAATTAAGTTCACCAGTTCCATTACTAAGGAGCTACATTTCCAGAGGGATTTTTTCATACTCCTTTCTTTTTTCAGTGGCAAGTTATATTATTTTTTTCAACTCTGACATAGAGAAACACTTTTGATAAGGATAAATATGGGGTAAGCAAGTTCTATTATTACTAATTAGTAGCATTCCATGCAAATTGTCTGCATCTTACCACAACTGTCTACGGCATTTTCTTAAACGAGGAATATCGTTTACATAAAGCTCAACCCATTCCTGATACTTTTATCTATTTATTCAAACCCACAGTGCACAGCAGAAGTAGAAACCAGCAGTTTAAACTAATGATATTTACGCTGAGAGCCATCATCAGAAATCAGTTAGCAGATTGACATTTAACACATTTTAAAGATTTTGTCCATGAGAGAGGAGCTGTCCAAAAAAACCTCCTTGCCACAACACTTCTATCTAGCTAGGTGTACCTAATAAACTGCCAACTGGGCATATATACAGCATTAAAAGAAATGTATGATGCAGGCTACATTCTGTTAATGCAGAGCTAATTGTCAAACTGCATTAGCTTTTAGTAATTTTAAGTGTGAACTGCACAGCTGTATAGTGTTGAAAAACATCAATACTGAAAAAACAAAAAACATCCACCCAGCTGGAATAATTGGAAAAAGCCAGTATTGATAGTCCACGTCACTGCTATACTTAAGGTCTCTGATAAACAGTCTTGAGATGAAAGAAGAAGATTGTGTGGGAAGACAAGTACCTCTGTTGTCCTCCATGTCTTCATCACGAGAGTGTTCTGAGAGGGGGTCTACAGGAGCTTGAAGCACTGCCACACTGTTCTGGTTAATGATTTTTAGCTTCAGCTTTGGCTTGGGTTTTCTGCGCCGTGACGCTGTAGCAGACAAGCTCTGGAGCTGGCATAGCCCTGACTCTGTCAAACAAACACCATCCTGGGTGTAGGTCCTTGATAGATCTGAAAAGACCAAAAATGAGAATGAGCATAAACTGTATAAGCTAAAGTCAAATCACCATCTTGTAGAAAGAAAAAAATACTTTTTATTGTTAAATGTAATCTATCAATTTTGAAGCTGTGAACTTACCCATTTCTTTTGCCTTTGTGACAATCTGCGTCATAACTACAGGCTCAATAGCGTCTCTGGCCTTGGTCACAACTGCAGCAGCACAGGGCAAACAAAAGCCATTAAAAACAAACAGCAGAAAGACGAGGAACAAATGTCATGGTTGAGCCTATTCACTCTACTGCAGACACATACACACACAAAAAGAAAAACCCACTGTAAAAAAAAAAAAAAAAAACACATTTAGAAGAATCACTGCACTCCTACCTTTAGTGGTCTTGAAAGCTCGACACATTGTGCAGTCAAAGCTGCTTTCTGCGGCTTTCTCTACATCTTCCTCTGAATGGAGACCCTGACAAGAGGCATGGAACCATCTATGTACAGAGAGAGAGGAAAAAGCTTAGATAAGAGCAAACTATGTAAAAAACAAACAAACAAACAAAAACATTAGTACCACGAGGTCCTCTTGAATCATTGCTCACCTGTCACATTGGCGGCACTGCACGACGATGGTGCCTTCACTGTAGTCCACTAGGCAGATGGGGCATGTTGGAAGGCTGGCACAGGGTGCACACTGGGTGTAATTATTCTGCCAGTCACACCTTAGGCCTGGTGTGGTGGCGCCACACTGGGTACAGGACACACACCTGCAGGAGACACAGTGGACAGAGGTCATTCCACATAGGTTACTTCAAAGAGGACAGTTCAGATTAACTGAGCTGCAAAAACCCAGCCTACTTAGTACGCAAAGAAGTTAGCAAAGATGAAATTATTTACTGTTCTTTTGTACAAATAACACAGTGCTCAATAATGTCTAATTGTTCCATTCCTTTTGTAAACTTTGCCTGTTTGAAGCAAATTTTGGGTGAGACGATTAACAAGTTACTCACCATTTGCACTTCCAGCTGTCCTTGGGTACGTTCTGCAGTGGGGGGTCCAAGCAGTAGGTGTGATAGCTGATGTCACAGTCATCACACAGCAGCAAGCGGCCAGGATCTGTAGCCTGTCCACATGCCTCGCACACTGTACACTCCAGACAACGCCAGCCTTTACTCAGCACCACCTTGGTGATCTATGAAAGTAACAATGAGACATTTATATGTAGGTATGTATGTGAAAGGATCGCATTTCTATTAGGTACTTACAGTATGTACACTGAATGTGTGGTGTACAAACTCAACAGTTAATGTACCTTTATGCCGACACAGAATGGATGGTAGCACTGGCCACACTGAGCACAAGCCAAAAGACGACCTTCTGCTCCAAGGCCAAAACTCCCACACACCACACACATGTCCTAAAAGGAAGAAAGACATCATGAGTTATCTCATCTCCCTGAGCCAGTGAGAGCCCCACTTTTATTATTCCAATTTTCCACTCGAAATTTTTTTTTTTTTTTCTGTGCTAAAAACAAAGAAACTAGTCAGCTACTGTCAGTTTCAGCTTGTCTACAAGAACAAATCTGACAACTGTTCAATATTTATCTCACTACTGTATCACATGGGTATCAATATGTTCTGCATATTCATTTATTGCCACTGGCTGTATAAGTAAAAGGTCACTGTCTATGTTGTTGCTATCCTGGAAGCAAGGAGAGGGAAGAAACTGCTTCCTTTACCCTAAACCTGCTTGATAGATAAGGACGCTGCAGTTGTCCTATATCCTCAAATATTAATGTGCATAAAAGCATCTTGAAATGCAAGGTTAAAGGAATACAGGATGCTTTTGGAAACATTGGACTTTTAACCAGGATAATTGAGTGAGCCCCTTTCAGCCCCTGCATCACATTCACATTTCACATCCGAGAGCCAGACAGAACAGTTTTTGCTCACTGACCGGTTTCACTTGAGCCATTCAGGATAAGTGACTTAATAAGCAGCACCTCAGCTGTATTGCTTAATTGATTAGTCAACAGTTTTTCTATAACAATACAAGATTTCAATCTCTCAATTACTATCCCACACCGCTAACTTCAGTTACTGCTTTCTTTAAAACCTTGATGAATATTTGACAGTGGTCATCAGTCACTTACTATTACTGTAAATTAAATTCAGTACAGGAGCATTACTTTGAAGGCAGAAAGTAAGAAACAATGAAATTTCAATATGATCCTGTGTTATATAATCCACTGCACTTCCTGCAGGCAGTTGGCAGGATCTCCACAGGAATTAATGATCTCCAGAGGAAGAGATCTTTAAGTACAGATTTAATTTCAGGCAATCTAAGTGAATGGAGAAATGCGTGGATCAGTATTTAAAATGAAATACATCAGCACACTCTTAATTAAAAAACAACACAACACCTGTTTTAGTGTGAAACTGTCATTGCTGGAGAATATGACCACTGTGTTATGCATGGCATTCTCCTCCTCCTCCTTGACTGGGTATGGTGTTTCTATTGTAGTGATCTGCATATCAAGGAAAGAATACACAAAATAAACAAATATGAGTATTTAGGATTCACATACTACAGTGGATTAGTTAGTGTCAGCTATTACCATCTACTATTCACAACTGCTTAGTCAAATTTTTAGCGATATCGAGGAACTGGCCCCCAGGAAATGTGCAACCTTTACCATAAAATGAAACTAGCAGTTTTCTCTGCCATTAACATTAATGCTGCTTATAATACATCATCCATGTCTTTAGCTGGAGGGAAAACAAACACTCATTTGCATATGCAATATTTGCTAAAGACATCAAGAAATCATCCAGCTGATAGCACATACCCCAGGGTTGATGCTGGGACTCGCTCCATTCTTGCCTCTGGCCCTGCCGCGTCCAGCTCTACCTGACAGACCTGCCCCTCTGGGCCTCCTCCTCCCAGGGAAGCCTGAACCTCGACCCTGTGGAGGCAAGACAAAAAAAATAAATAAGTAATTCAATAAAAAAAAAAAAAAAGAAAAAAAAAAGAAAAAAGAAAAATCAGACCAGACAATGACCACTCCTCATCTCACTCGTCATTTGCAGAAGTCTGTTTCACTTTTGTACATGCACAGTTTGCGCAGCAGACAAGATTTAAAGGTTTGCCAGGGGGGAACCTTCCACCACTCCCAGTTCAAGTCTAGAAATGTAGTGTTATGCTGTTTGTTGCTTGGATGCAAGCTGCTACTGCAAAGCCTGTCTGACAAGTGATTTACCTAATACATTCACATATTTATTTTAGCACTGTGATGGCTTTGAAAAAAACCAGTTAATTCTAAGAAAGGATAAAAAAAAAAACAAAAAAAAAAACATAACTTTTTAGAAATCGCCAACATTTGAGCATCATGCAACTGCTCAACAAGATGAAAAAATAACCAGTCAAACTGATTCTTGACATTTTGATAGTTCATGGAAATGGCTGTTATTTGAGATACACTACAATTTCTGCCAGACAGCCAGCAAATGATAGAGTTGAGAAAAGGCTCTGAGCTGTTGTTCTAGCAATGTGAGTTCAACTGCGCCTTTGGCACATCTCTGACAGGAGGCCTCTGCCTAATCGTGACTGTCAAACCTAAGTCTAACTGAACCTTCCAGCACCTGCCCCAAAATCCCTTCCTATTTACCCCCACATTTGGCCCTGATCCCATCTGAGGCCCCTCCCATCCACTGTGCTTCCTGACAGACGCACTGTATGATGGTGTTTAACCTGGACTGGACCCCTGACACAGCATACAAATTAACCCTCACCCAGCTTTGTTAAGAGTAATGACTGTCACCATGGCAACCAACTGCCACAGACTTTTTGCTAAGTCAAAATCAAAGAAGAAAAAATATATAAATACTTGAACATGTTTGAATAAGACAGAAAAAAGAGCACAGCAGTGCATGTTTGACAAAGAGGAAACAGGACACAATCATTCATTAGTGAAAAACTATTACATCCTATTCTTATTACTCCACACCCTTGATCTCTCAATTCAACTGCAAAGCCAGCAAAACCAATTATCATCACAGCCACATCTTTCAGTTCCACTTCATAAAGTCAGTAGCTTAGACACTGGTTTTTGAATCTCCTCCTCTCACTGTAAGGTGGTGGTAATTGTTAGTGTAGGCTACAAAATTCATCACAGTGACATTCAGGAACACTCGGGGAGTGTGCGTCACTAGGGTAAACAGAGGGCTAACAGAGGGCAGCTGCTGCCCTGCCGTCTCTGGTGAGCCACAGTATTTACCACTCTGATGCTCCAGCCGGGGCTGCCAGAGGACTGCCTGGTCTTTGGGACGTCCCACCCCTCTGGCTGGTCTGGCGACCAGGACAAGGGGGAGCTCACACTGCTATGGGGGCTCCATGCACCCTAAGGTAAGGGGGGGCGGGTGAGAGAGTGAGAGAGAGGGGGGGAGGAGGGCGACAAAATGCAGCAACTTAAAAACAAAGCCAGCGAAGAAATAAAACATACAAAGAAAGATGTTAGAGAGATGTAGTGAGCTTCTAATGTAGCTATTGGGGAAGTATTCAATACACACCCATCTTTGCAGAGCTACAGTATGGGAGAGCATCAGATGTGCCGAAAGGTGTTTAAGTTATTAGGTTACATTCTGTGTTAAAGCCAATCCTTAGGGTTTTCATGCATATGAGTTAGGGGGGCATGTTTCTAATAGACTCTTTGTAGAGGCAAAACTAGTGAGCACAATTGTGTTAGTTGCATTTCACACAGCAGGATCTGCCAGGGCATCATGGCACTATAAAGCAGGAAAAGAGGCTCTGTAACCTCTCGCCATGACAACGGTGTATGTTTGGCATGTTGACAAAACAAGGGGAATTGCGTCAGCACGGAAGCACATGAACCCATCAGACAAAAGCATGCTGGACTAAAGAGGAGTAACATTCAAATTTCTGGAATAGATTTCCCCAGGCCTTGTGTAACAAATTAGTTTGGGCCATATGTTTACTTAAGAGATGGGATATATCTGGGGAAAAAAAAAAACATTTCGCAAACTAAATTAGTCTACCCTCACCAGCATCATTCATAATATATTATAGCCATGGGTGTGATTCAATTCCCATTATTATTTGTCTGAGAGAGTCTATATTCAGTGTCAGTGATAGTCTATTATAATTCATTTGTTTTAGCGACACTGAGACACTAATATTAGGACGTTTTTTCACAGCCACAAGTGACCCACTGCATTTCATGGTGTAATATGGAGATAACTTGGACATGGTAATGGTAGTGGTAATTTGTGACTTGATGAATGCTCATTCTCAATGGGACAATAAAGTGGCACATGTTTGTAACATGGACATGAGATGAGCAGAGACCGATGACCATACCACTGAGGTGGAATATGCTGAGGATGGTCAGTAAAATGTGTTTCAGCCATTAAAAAAAACAAACACACAAACAAAAAAAAAAAAACACGACAATTCCTTCTCGAAATAATTAATACCTCAACTGAGCTCTGTATGAACACTGTGACTAACTAGTCATGTGGTGCACAAACATGTGAAGAGGGCAAGGGGAGTTGAGAGAGAGCATCATTTGCTGTACTGTCCTCCTGTTATGCTTGAATACTACTACAGTAATGCTACTACTACTATTACAAAAGAGAAAAATGATTAGCATTTAAAAAAATTAAATCGGCATAACTGTAAAACATATCTTAAACTGTACAAGCCCCTTCAACAAATTAAAAAAAAAACAAAAAAAAACAAACAGAAAAACAAAACACAAATCCTCCACCTCTTAGAGCAGAGCCCACAGGACACATATGCCATTGGAGTACACGAGGTATGAGCACCATTTATTAGCTCCAGGGATATATCATTTGGGCAGGGACAGTGAAAAACCACCCAAATCCTGACACAAAACGCATCAGTGATTCTTCGTGAGGTGATATCCAGGTTCCTACCTGTTTCACTCGTGGCCTCCCAGGAGAAAACTTCCTCTTGGTAATGGCTGGCTTTCCCATTCCAATCTTTGGGGTGAGTGGTATGAGGGTGGTGGTGGGCATCACGCTGCTGTGGTCACCCAGTGAAGGTAGGATATGGGTCTGTGGTGGCTCTCTCGGAGATGTCCCTCGGAGTAGAGGGGAGGAGTGGGAAGAAGAAGAAACCATTTCAGCCAACCTTTCCACAGACGTCTTGAGGGGTTTCTCCTCTGAAGACAGGCTGGGAAATGACAGATTAGGCTTGCTCTCTGGTGTAGTGTCCATCTCCTCTGATGTAGTGGAAGCTGAGGGCTTAACAGTCTCTGCCAGATTCCTGTGAAAAATACCCTCCCTCATCTCCTTGTTAAGTTCTTTTGGAGCAGTTTCCAGAAAAGAAGCCCTGACTACATCCATACTTGAAGGTTGGGGTAGTGAGACTTCCATTGGTTGGTCCGTGAAAGGTACTGATGCAGTACTTGGTTCTTTGGTGGCTGAGATGATGGCCTTAAAATCCTTTGTGCTGGGGTTGGCCATGCCCTGTTCAGAGCAGGCCTCTGTCTTTGCTGGTTTGATTTGTAATGTGGTGTCCGGTGTCTGTAGAGCCTCTGTAGAGAGCTGGGCTGGAACAGACTCCGGCTCCTGGCTGGGAGTCGCTGAAGATGCAGGACTCTCTGTAGATGTGAGCTGGGTTCTTGCTGCTGGTTTTGTTTCTGTTGGAGGAAATACACAGTGGTCAGAAAAACATATATTGATATATCCACATCATGCACATCATTAACAAATGAAAAATGATAAAGTGGAAACCAACATAACACTAAGCTAATGGACTTCATGTGATCAGCATCGCGACAGAAATGTTTATCTCATTAATGTAAATGACACATGGATTTGGTGGGAAGTGGTCTGGTCTAATAGTAGTTGTAAACAATGTTTACACGGCATTTTAACAGCATGAATAAACTGTGAGCAATATATTTAACACAAACTTTCACTTTAACAATCACTGTTATGTTATTACAAATCAACATGAGGTTCGACAATGCAGATTAATTACTAAATACAAGCTGTGAGTACAAACCTGGTTTGAATTCTGTGAGGAGTCTGTTGACAGAAGGTTCAGTAACCTGTCTCTCAACATCTGCTTCCACTGAGACATCTGAAAGAAAGAAGATTCATTTAAAAAGGAGCTTCTATGAAAAAAAAGGAATGCTCGTATGTCAATAGAGAAACTAAAGAATCTAAACTGAAGAGGCTGGATAGACTTTGAGCACATTAAGATAAAGTGGTAAGGCAATGAAGAAATAAAGAAAGCAGACAGTACAGAAATGTCAGGCTTGGATGCCCAGCAGTAACCCCGATGGAGAAAAAAGATAAAGACATTTCTGCTCGCATCAGTTCTAAACCACCTATTTAGAGCTGCAGCTAACAATAGTTTTCGTGATCAATTAATCTGCTAATGATTTTTTCCAATTTATCATTTAGTCTTAGATAGATAAAAAAAAATATTGAAAATGGCCATCACAATTTCACAGAGCTGAATGTGACATCTTAAAATGTCTTGTTTTGTCTGAACCAACGTCTGAATACCTCAAAATATTTGGTTCACAATGAGGTGTGACAGAGAAAAGCAGAAAATGTGCTCATTTGAGTGACAGTTTCACTATTTTCGGATGAAAAATTACTAAAATGATTAACTGATAATAAAAGTAGTTAATTGTTTTTCTGTCAATTGACTAAATGCTTAATTGACTCTAGACAGATATTCCAAAGAAACTTAAACCAAACAAGACTGTACTATGAGATGAATCCTGAAGTTGTGGGAAAAAATATTAATGTCATCTGCTTTTAGTGAAATCACAGTTTTTCTTTGAAAAAGGTGAACAATTTTCTTTATAAACTCTCATTTAACACATAAAACTATTTGTTGCAGATTACCAATTATCTCTTCAACCAAAAAAATAATTTTATATGGTTCTTTACAAGTGCACGTAGAAAAAGATTAGACATTATATAGGGATGTAAAATTAATTTTGCTGTTCATACTTAATGAACTGTTACATGAGCCTTGAAATGGAAGTGACAGAAGTGTTACTGGAAGGGGGGTGGCTTTCCAGTTACAAGCAGTAGAGACAAGCTTGTATCAGGTTACATTTGGTATTAATCTAGGTTCTCCTACTCTCTCTCTCTCTTTGGCGTTGTAGTGTCTCCTATCCTCTCTCTCCATTTGGTTTTGTATCAAAGACATCAATGCATTTGACTAGTCTGGCATGAATAGAACTAGTCATTCCTGGCTATCAGGCATCCACACATCGAGCCAATATACTGCCAGACAGCCTCTGACAGTACAGATAGCCTAGTCTTAACGAGGCACCCACCATTTCAATCCACAAGTTCCCATGTCACACTGATCCTGACACACACATGCACCTGCTAAGCATCTCTGCCAGGGAAGGGAGTAACCATGACAACCAACATCCCAGGGTCTGTGTGCTCTGGGCTCATGACTGTGCAGCTTGCAGGTGCTCATCCGGTGCCGATGCCAGAAAGTCAATTAGGAGATGGGCTTCCAACCATCTCCAGCCTTCAACTATTGACCAAGCTGAACACACATTCTCATTCATATTAACACCCTGCTTCCTATATCTCCTACTGTGAATACTGTGATGCTTTAGATAAATACTTGGCTTTGATTAATGCAGCAGAGGCCTTAAGTCAGGTCTAACTTGCCCTCACTGAATGGATCTGTCAATTGAGTCACGGTAAGCCTGCTGTTAAACCCTGAGTGGTGGAGAATCCTGGCAGGTAATAACAGCTCTGGTTAATGACTTTAATTACATTACATGTGTGGGCGGGTTGGCAGTAAAGTCATGATCTCACATAACAAAACCAAAATAAATAAATATATATATATATATATATATATATATATATATAATATATATATATATATATATATATATATATATATATATCAGTAATTTTCAGCACATTATCAAAATAAAGTCCTTTCTCTTATTTGGGGCAGGAATATCAAATACAGTGCAAAAAACGCAATGAAAACTTTACCCTTCAATTCGAGAAGCTAGAACCCACATTCCTAAACAACATCTACTACCAGGTGCAGAGAGCATTAAGACATGCATACTGGGAAACAGGTAAAGCTTGACTGAATCTTGTTTTCGCTTAACAAACCTCCAAAAGCTCATCTCAAATCCATACACAGCTCACGTGTACACTCAACACATATTTAAAACCACAGTGGGGGAGGCATTGCATTGCCAGCTACGTCCAATGATAAAGCAGTTCATGACCACAGGAAAAAGCTAGTAAAATGTGAGCACATGTGTATGGTAAGCAGAGCGAGCAAGCTGTGTGAGCAGCCAAGAATGAGCCAGTGTAGCTCTAAGGCAGGTTTGCAGACGGGGGATCTGATATCATCACCATCATGCTGCTCCAACCCATTTTCTCCTGCCACTGGAGTCTGCTGTCTAGACAAGAGTGGGCAGCCTAGCTACCACTGGCATCCCCAGCCAGATCTCAGACCGCACATGAACCAGAGTGGAGGTGCAGCCCTGAACTTCAGACAAACAAATACCAGCATCATTTAACTCTGTTTGTCTGTACAGCTTGCACTATAACAAATTACAGAAATCCTGTGACCAGCGACTGCGACTAAATACCCTCTATCTAGAGATGCTTAACACTCTGCGTTTAAGTTCAAGTCGAATGACAAAGGGTTTTGACTTGAAAACAAGATGGCTATTTCTAGAAATTTCACTGAAGGTGAGTTAAAGAACCATAATTACTGTTACTTTAAAACAACACAACTCTTGTGTTCAGCCCAAACCTCAAGTCCCTGAATCCAAAGGCCATAAGTCATAGTCTGAATCTTGTTCAAGCCACTGTATAACAAACAAATCCTGTTGTATCTTGATTTACTGTCACACACCTGGTGCTGGCAAGCGCACACACAGCGATGCACGAGAGGATCGTAATAAACAAAAATTAGCTTTGGCAGACATGGCCATAGAGCCTTATCAACCTCTCCCTGTGCTAAGTAGTATCAACAACTCTGGCCTAGTCTGAGAGTCAAATTGAAAGTCAAAAGTAAAATTAAATTACAGTAGTATGAGCAGGTAACTCAACTGTCCATCTCTGCCTCAAGCTGCACTGTGTAGTTTCAATTCCCTATGAACTAAATTAAAAACCTAAAAAAAATAAGTGTTCAAGTATCAGTTTCTCATTCACATTGATGGGCAGCAAACACTACTTCCCCCAGGAGAAACACTGGAGAAACAAAGTACTTTCATTTTTGAAAACACAGAATTACAAAGACAATGGAGTCGCTTTAATCTGACGCTAGTTGGACACCATCTGCTTATTGGGGAGTCCTCAGAAAATGCTCCAAATAAAAGACCGAGTGATTCTCCCTGGCCCTAGTCCAAAAAACTCTCTTCCCAATCCTTTCATCTGCAACAACTGTGACTTTCAAAACTTTATCAGCGCTGACACTACGGCCCAGTTTGATGTTGCACAGCCAAAACTTTCAACTGCTTCTGCATGGCTAGAGGCTGAGTCAATGGACCCTCAACTACAAAGATTGTCTTTAATTTCCAATCATATAACCTGGTGCTTCTGTGGATTCTTTCATATACATCAAAAGAGTTACATTCCTTGGCTTGTCCTTGCACTAACAAGACATGATTAATATGGTGATAAAACAGATTAGATTCCCAGGAGGGACACTTGGGAATAAAGGAAAATAAAACTTCAAGATAAAAAATAAAAGACAAGGAAATAGATCAGAGCAGTTATCTTCCTGTGTATAATCTAACCTTTTTGGAACAAAGACCCACCAGGCTTCTGGGCTGACGTGGCCAGCTTCTCCTCCTGGACAGTAGCCTGAACAGGCTCTGGATCTGAGTGCAATGGAACAGCAAGTAATTCCGGTTTGGGGTCATTGTGCATTTCAGGAGGCAGCTGAGTGCCAGGTTCTAGGTCCGTGTGCTTTTGAGCCAGCTGTAGGCTAGTCTCAGTGTCTGTGTGCATGGAGGCAGGCTGAGGGCTGAGCTCTGGGCCAGTATCCATATCCTCTGCCTGTAGCGTCTGCTCTGCAGCAGGAGACCTGCAGTTGGAACAGACATAGTCCTCTCTGGGGTGGATTTCTGCTTGGCCTGAGTTCTGACGCTCGCACTCAAGGTGTAGCCATCTGAAAGGAGTGCAAAGGAATTTAAAGGATTGTTCGACAGAGACCTCTGTGCAATGCTAAAATGTGACATATTTATTACTGCAGTTTTCCTAGTGTTTCCTTAGTGTTACTAGGAAACATGAAAAACAAAATTGTTGCATTCATTATTACATATCAGCGTTATAAACAAATGTTCATTACCTTTTACAAGTGTGGCAGAATAGTAAGTCTTTGTGATGCTCAGGGTCCAGGATGCAAGAACACGTAGGACAGCACAGAGCAGGGTCCTGGTTTTGGACGCAGTTCTCGCACAGCAGGCTGGTGTGATGCCATTGCCCGCTGGTTCGTGTTCCACATTGGATGCAAACTCTGCAGTTCTGCGTAGCAAAGTAGGCCTTCTTAGTACCATGTCATTTAAAGTCATTCAGACACAATGCAGTATGAATAACAGTGTGTCTGCAATGCAGATTTGGCACTTTCGTCACAGAATGGGAAATAAGCATGAAACCTCTCGAGGCCCACAGTGAGTTTGTGTACATTTAAAACTCTTTCCAACAAAATTTATGAGGCAGTACTGGGGAATAAGACTGAACTAGAACTACTGCCTTGTGGTTGTATGCCTCTGCCAACCAATCAAGTGGCAGGAAATATGGTCACAATCTCCCCTTCCTGAGTTACGGTGTTGAATAATGGTCAGAAGTCATTTTTGTAGAACAATATGAAGTCAAATGGTCATCACTTCTTCATTTTATCCTTTTAGACATTTGTGCTACATTTAATCATAATTAGAGTATGAATTATGGAGTTATGGCCAAAGATGTGTTTAGTCAGGTCATGGTGACCTTGACCTTTGACCACAGAATGTTAATGAGTTCATCACTGAATCCAAGTGAACGTTTGAGTCAAATTAGAAGAAATTCCCTCCAAGCGTTCCTGGAATATTGTCATACAGACGAATGGACAGACAACCTGAAAACATAATGCCCCCAGCCACAGCTGTCGCCAGTGCAGAGGCATAAAAATAACATCAATATTTTCAGAGCTTCATGGAATGAATTTACAAGGCAATGCTCTAATCAGAAGGTTCATTTAGAGTAGCTGGTTCTGAGTAGATGCCATTAGATTTACACAGAATAGTACAAATAGTCTATTTTTGAACATTAACACTGGCATCAAAATAATTAGGTTTCAACTACATAGCTGCATAATGGTGTGACATAATGTTACAAATGATCGTCACTTGAAATCTAAGCAAGCTGTCAAAATATGGAGTACATCTATGAACTTTTTCGTTTTCTGCTTCGTCTTAAACCAATTTCATTCTGTTCTTTGCGTAAGCGACTTGACAAAAAACATTTTTAAATACTGCTTTACAAAAAATACTGAACAGTTTTGTTGACCATAGTGCTGTGAGCAACAGAACCACAGAGTGGCACAAGCAAATAAATAACAGCATTTTTTGATGAAATATCCACATTGACAGCATGCGCCAGCAAGCAGAGCTGCTTTGGGTTTAAAAAAAAAAAAAAAAAAAAGAAAAAAAAAAGTGATCATTTGGTTTCTATCTCAGCCGCATGCCTTTTAAGTTTCACTGTTCATTTAAAATGGCACTTGGACTTCAGTATTTTATTCATACTAGAAATAAAAAGAAGCTGCCCAAAACACTATATATTTAAAAAAAAAAAAAAAAAAAAAAACAAAAAAAAAACAACAACAATAAATTAACAATTAATGTAAGGCTACTAAACATACTCTAAGCAGCTGTATTATGAATGGAAAACATCTCTGTAGTGTCTTTGTCCTCAGCAAGCTTGTGATAAAATAATATAATTTTTAAGATCATAGAATAATTATGAGAATTATCATAGTGCTGGTTGTTTCCAGTTGTTCTCCTTAATTTCCGCAAGAGAAACTCATAAAACTTGCACAGGAAAAATTCTCCAGCCCTTGCTCTCTCTCAGCAAAATAGTGACTTTGCAGTGCAGTAGACTAGCTAGCCACTCAGCTTGAGTAAGCTTTTTTCCCCCTCAAGCAGAGCCTGCCATTCTGGAGCTCATACATGGCAGACGACATGAAGAGGAAGATGACAGAGCATTGAAACTGGAACTATGACTCATTTTTCATTGATCTGTACTTCACCAAGACAATCGGACTCAGAACAAAACCACAGCGTGAGTGGGGACAGAGGTTGGGGGCTGGTGCTCAGGAGAGGCAAGTGCCAAAGATGTGTGTGGGTTGTGTTCCTCCTGTGCTGAGTCAGACAGAGAAGCAAAATGTGAAGACCTTTCGTCACCTGCTGCGTCTATTACACTGGCTTCCTCCGACTGCTGCAGAAAATTGGGCGGTGGGTTAACCAGCTGCCTGAGTGACAAGCACGCCATTTACGCTGCTGGAGGATGAAGGGCGGGGCTGCTCTGAGAGATGCGTATGATTAACATGCACCCGCATGTACACACGCACACACACTACATTATCTTACAGCACTGAGGCTGAACTGAAGCCTTTAAAGATCAGCCAGTGTGAGTCATTTCTTAACCACAGGAAGTGCACATATAAACCACCAAAAAGGCATATTCACATGGGTGGTAGACATTTTACTCACACAGAATGAAGATTCATATCTCGAAAATTTTTCCAGTGAATATTATTGTCCACTCACAGCGGGGATTTTGTGTTGCAGTTTGCTGCAAAATCATATCTGATACAAAGAATCTGGGCATCATGTATCACAGTCTGGAAAATTAACCCTCTTTGCATATGAGCCAGAATAACCTTTGTTTTGTTTTGTCTTTAATAAGCCATCCAGCATCATATGAGGTCTTTCCTACCTTACATCTCCATCCATTGGTGGGAAGAGAGTCCATAGCAGGTTGCAGACAGAAGGTATGGTAGCCTTTGTCACACATGTCACACACCAGCATTTTAGTGTCCTCTCCTGGATTCCTACATAGACAGAGAGAGATAGAGGTTGTGTGAAAAGAGACAAAGGACTTTGATATACCGCACAAAGCTACACAGGATTTAATTTACAGTGGTCATAGTTGTATTGTTTCTTTTTTTTGGGATTGTCATATTTAGGTTTCCGAACATCCCAGGCAAAACAACATTAGGTGTATTCTGTGAAACTTCTTTGACTTTTGTTTGAACATATCTGTTGATTCTATAGATATTCAATCTCAGTTTTATAGCAAATATCAATTCAATTTGTTAATGATGTTAATGAATGAATCAGAAGTATGTGCTCTGTTATATTCTATTTTTCAGAAAAATGAAGCATTTTTAGTTTTAGTGAACTTTTGCCAACACTTAAATATTGCACTTCCAAACAACCCAAAAAATACAAGTCATTCACAATAAAACTACTACTTTTGCCAGACCAACAAGAAGACTTGCTGAGCACACTGTCTGTCACTTACTGACTGACTACCCATTGTTGATAAACACATACACAAGATGATGCCTGCAGCAATGTGTAGGCGAGGACATGCAACAAGTTGTCCTGATATATTCCATCCTATGTCAGAGTGATTATCTCTGGAGAACATTAAGAAGCCTTGTTATACATTTAACTAGTAAAGATTTATCCATTTCTGTCCCTACATTGCTGATTACATTAGTGTTTCACGTGGCTATGGTAATGGTTTGATGATTATTGTGACAGTAATTTCACACATAATCTCTATCCCCAGTCTGTGATTCTGCTGTTAGTCTAGCAATGCAATGTTTTAATAGTCAGTGACGGTGGCGAACACAGCTAGTTAACAGAATCAACAATCTAACATTGTGATTGTTCTGTATAAGAATGATAAATGCAAGACTGTAGTGCTTGCTCCTGCAGAAATGTTAGTATGCTAAAATATTAGCCTAGCTGATATGTAGTAGCTCAGGGCATGTAGCGGTGCGTCATGCTGTGCGGGGGTGCTACATCTCTAATTGTAGGGTTGGGAATGAGTAAGGCTGAGGAGCTGGTTGAGAAAAAAAAAAAAAAAAAAAAAAGAGAGAGTGCCTGACTTTTTTTCTGGCCAACACTGGATGTCATTTCAATTATTTTCACTTCAGTAAATATTGGCAAGATTTACCATTGGTGTAACCACAATAAAAGCCATGTTGTGCGTGTTGTCACATCTAAACCATTCAAAGGAATCAGACAATTTGGAACCAGTCTCTATTCCCATCCATCCATCACAGTTTGTGACAAAATATTGTGAACCCCATCTCATCTTGAAAAATACCATGCTATCCAATAACATCATGCAGTACTAGGGTTTCTATGTAAATATGAAACTGAAAGATCGATGGACAATGTTCACCTAAAGCAAACAGGCCTGGTTGCTAACAGATCCGTGCTGTTTATATAAGGTCAGAGGTTATAAGACAGAGCTTCAGGGTACAACATCCAGTTAGCTGCTCACAAACCTCGGAAGTAAACAAACCAGCAGTGATCATCATGCCCGGCAGCTACTGAGAAAATTAGTAGGAAGAACAGAGAAAGATAGAAAACAGTAGAAAAACATTCAGTAGGAGATACATTATTTAGGGGTCAGGAAGGTGACTCACTTGCATGTCTGGCAGATTTTGCACTCAGGGCACTGCCAACCTGCCCTCCTTAGAGGGGTCACGGCCATGTCCAGGCACATCCCATGGTAATGCTGACCACAACTGGTGCAGAAGAGCTGGTCCAGTAGGTCCCCCGGGCTATCGCATAGTGCGCAATTTACATCATCTACAACTATGGGCAGGAAAATGAAACAGAGACAGGCTTTGAGTGGGGGGAAATATGGGAGATAAACTTATTGCAAACAGTGAAGTTGATACAATGAATCAAATCTCTAAGTTATTTTTACCATAGCTTTTAAATTCAATTTAGTGTACCCAATTCCCCCATTCTCCAACCCCATCTCTACCCAACTTACATTTGTGAATGGCCAATTCAATGTGTTCTGGGCAGAGGAGCGAGAGACTCCTGATATCCTGAAAGGTCCCAGCTGCCCCCGCACAGGGGTAATGGTAAAGTTGAGCACATCCTTCAGCACAGCACTTAATGGATGCTCCAAGGCGCTTACAGTATGCACAGTGCTGCAGAAAGAGAAACATCACAAAATAAGTCCAAAATGTCTTTGTCCTCATCTAAAATGAATAATAAAAAAAACCCCAAGGGAACAACAAACTCATGCCCACAGCATTTTTTATGAGTGACTTATCTTATGGCAAGTCCTTTATCCTTTAATGTCTCTTTGGAAAAAATAGTCATCTGGTTTCTCAGCTCAGGATCAAGACCCCTGTTTAAACCCCTGTTTTGATCCCCTGACGATCAGACCGCTGACAGATCCTCATACAACTCCTATTTCTCTCAGTTCTACGAGTGTGCACTAATAGCCACTCTGGAGATGAAGTAGAAGACTCACTGATGGGCTACACGACCAATGGGCTGCAAACGCAATCGGAGAGCTGTGAGCTGTGCCACCGCTAACGCTAGGAGCTAAGCTGCCATGAGAGCTCAGCCCTGTTGAGTGGCGTGACCTTTTCCATTTCACAGCTGAGAGATCCACGCTGCCGGGCCGACCTTTACCAGCCAGTCTGATCCATCAGCTTTGCTGTGCCTCACTGAGGCAGACCCTCCCTTCTGCCCCAACACATTAAGATGGTGTTAACACCTATTAGTCCATGGATGTTCTTCCCTGACTCACCTTTGTGCTCCCTGAGTCAATGGCTCTGTCCACATTAAGCAGAGATTGTCCCTCGCCCTCACAAACACCTTCGGACCACAAGGCACAACTCTGATGTGCCCAGCATTGCCCTGAAATTTCAAAACATAAAAGATGTGACAATGAAAGAGTCAGAGTCAAATTAATATCTCTAAACTCACATCAACATATAAAGCATTTAAAGATGATGCAAACTTATCTAAATGTTAACTCTCCATAAAGGTTTGTTGGTATTACCTGACTCAAAGACAGACTGGACTTTAAGATCTTGTGGAAGGCCGACATGAGAAAGCTCATCCCAAAATCGACTGGCTGGGTCTGGTTCTTCCTCGCAGCTTTCAGACCCGCTGAAACAAAGGAGAAGGTTAGCAAAGAAAACAGGGCAGCACAGGTTTTTTTTTTAAAGAAGAAGACAGCTAAAAGATTTGCTACGCAAGAGATGGACAGAATGAATCAACTTAAAAATGAATCGAAACCAGAGAAATAAAGGGTAGAGGACGATGTGCAGTTTTTACAAAAGCAGAGAGATGAAGACAGAGAGAATGAGCTGGGGGAAAAATGTTAGAGAGCAAATAAAAAGCTGTGGGGGAGGAGGGAGAGGAGGAGGAGGAGGAGGAAGAGGGCCATCTTGTTTGGCGTGTGCACAAGAGGCTGGCTGTTCTGTCTCATAAAATCTGTTGAAAAGGATGTGTTTCTCTGAGTCCCTGGCTTGAACTAGTGAGCCGCATAGCATGCGGAAAATGTGGAGAGGGAGCATTAGCATTTAAAAAGGACCTAAGTTCCAGTAAACAAACCAACGGCCAAAATCAAGAGACTGGCTTCTGGAAGCATGATGGCACAAACATGACAAATAGCCCTGACAGCTTGTTGTTTAGAGCCAAAGTTTCATCACCAATTATGAAATGATCTTCTCCCACCTCCTCACATTTCCACAGTTTTCCCCTTTGTCCACCATCACTGCTTCTCTGACAAATCAATATATAATTTCTCCCCCTGCCCTGGGCTCCCTACTCTGCCATTGCGTGGCTCAACCGAGGGCTGGCCCCAATGACCAATCGCACAGCAACAACACAGCAGCTACTGGTTGGCTTGGCCTGCTGCCAGACCCGTACTGCTCACACTGCCGATTACGTCACTGGGAGCCCAGAGAGACACCCAATTGGTTCCAAAGGACCAAAACAAATTAGGCAGCTGGCCAAAAAGTGTCCGAGGAGGGTCCTTTGTTGGCACAGTGTGCACGCATGCAAGCGCTCATGCACGCACGCACACGCAGACACAAACGCAGACATACACTCACGCAGACACACAGAGGAGAGATTCATGTCACCTGATGTGGCATCCCTGAGCTCAGGGCACTGACAGATAGTATGCCCGCTAATGCAAGGTGATAATTTAGCCTTCAAATGTAGGATCACAACACAACCTGCTAACTGAGGGATGCCCGTTGGCTTGTGCAGTCTGTGTAGGTGTGGTAGGTGATTGTGTGAACGGGTGAATTTGTATGTAAAATTGTGGGCATTTATTAACAAGTTTATTACCATTTTAAAGAGGATTTTCACCCAACATAAAGCCAAAGTAATTTTTTGCCACTAGTAAGACTTCCCCACAGCGTCTGCTATTTCCCAACCAGCGTTAAGCTTGTACAGTAACTCAGGACAACCAAACAATCAGTGAAGTGAGGCCATAAGCAAATTCTGATTTCATGCAGCTCATTAACTTCCTACAGGGAGACACCACAGACAACTTTGCTGTCCTGATCAACACTGACAGCCAAACCATTTGTGACAACACTGTCAGCCAAGCCTACTTACTTTGTCTTTTCCCTCGGTCCTGAGGTGGTCTCTCCAGTCATTTTTGGCTGAGTGGTTTTATCACCATCAATGCTATCACTCGTCGAGCCTCCTCCACCCTTGTGGCTGAATAGTGCTTCAAACTGAGGCGTGGTGCAGAATACTTGCAGATCCCCCTGACCCAGTAGGCTACGGCCACCGCAGTAACAGAAGGCACAGAGTCGCTCACTGAAACAAAGAAAATGGGTGGTAGGGGGTGTTTAATTATATATACCTACTGTGACTTAATACAGTGCCATGCATGTCACCATGAATTAAGGCCCCCTTTTTATGGCATTAGGACTGTCTGGGCACAACAGACATATAAACACACAATGCTTATGTTTGTGAGGCAAACGCTTAATTTTAACCACATAAAGGAGTTAATTCAGGATGATTTTTTTTGTGAAAGACCTGAGTTGGAAACAAAGACCATCACCTTACACGCATAACTGGTCATGGAAATGTTGCGTATTCCATGTGAGAAAGGCTTTTTAGAGAAGAGTGGTAAATAGACTAAATAGAATAGTAGTCAAGAGATGGAAAGTTGAGAAATAAAACGTGCGGTAAATATTTATCACATTTGTAAGTGATAAGATGGCCTTGTTAATAGGATCCCCTAGGAAGCTGCTGGTCTGCCCTCCATCACAAACATCAATAGCAGAGACAGGCCAGAAGATTGATTATAACCTTTAACAGAGTGGCACCTGGGAAGAGAGTGCTGCCTTAACCAGCTGATGACTCCATTTGAATCCATCCATGCATGTGCACAGAGCAAAGCAAACAGCATGCCACATTGCTGGACACAAATGCATAATTGCATACCAGTGCCTGTTCATGTAGCCATTCATATAAACACTTTTTTAAAAGCACTCTCAAGACTCTTCATTTCTCATTTAACTGTGGTCCGGCGGAAGTTTAGTGTTTCTAACCTGCTTTTGACTTCTCTACTCGCTGAGACAGATGGTCCTGCTGAACTCTCGGCTGGAGGGCTCTGGGCCAGAGGGGAAGAGGGCTTGTCCTCCTCTGGCACCTCACTGGCCACCACTTCCACAGTTTCCACTGGCTGGATTTGTGTTTCTGATGACAACAAAAAAATTAAATGATCAGTTCGTCAGTAAACAATTTATGAAGCATTACATCCCCCCCCAGTAGATCAGTGAGTATTACAACCCACTCCACACTTGCCTCTATGCCATTAGTTGCTCTTCAATTCATTGCCAATTATTACTGTAAAATCAGCATGCAGCTTCTGGCTGATACAAGCTGTCATAGGGCAGGTTGACTGCATTCTAGTCAGTTTCCTCCAGGTCAAAAACACAGCCTTTATTAGTGAGAAGGATGGTAAAATATGGGGACCATATGCTCAAGCACTGATTACGGTAAACCCACTGGGAACATCAAGCTCTGGTACAGAATAGTAATAACAACAGAGGCATGGAAAAAAAACAAGAATTATGGCTGCCAAAATGTCTCAAGAAGTGAGGTTTAATATTAATGGGGAATATTTTGCCTGAAATACAACTCAACTCAATTTTGTTGCTATCATGAGTGCTTTTGATCTAAATTACAAAAAAGGCCAAGTTCACCATACTAATCAGGCAAAACAACTCCCAAAAGTACCGCTCACTTAGACTTTGGGCAATGTAACATTTTTATTAACATTACATTGCGATGTAATTAGGCTAATACCGTAATGATTCAGTGTCATCCAGTGGAATTACACAAGGACAAATTCAAGCTCATTACCTCCTAATAACCAAATCTACCTGTGAAAGGCTTCTTACAGTCTTGGCATATGAGTGAGGGATGTAACCTTTGTTTTTATGGCCTAATATTTAACAATATTGTGATTAAGCATTTAATATGTCACTATGCTAAAACTTTCAATGTAAAAATGTGTTTGAATATGTGGTTACCAATAGTTTCAGGATTTTTAAACAGAAAAATCAGAACAGAACACAGATATTTTCTGCTTGACCTCAGCTGCCCAAATATCATTTTAGGGACAATACCATATAGAATCGTAGATTTCATTTTGCCAAAAGCCTGGAGGCAGAGAGAGCCATTGAGGTAACCACTGGGGTTTAAGTGGACAAGGGAGTAGCCTAAAAGACAAAACCCAATAATGGGTTCTTTCATTACGGATTTTTTTTAACCATATGTTTTAAAACTCATAAAAATTGGCTGTTGTTTGTATAAGGTAAACTACAACTAATAAAAGAAAAGCTAGCCACTGGCAGAATTTGATTCCCCAATATCTCCACCACAGCAACAGGGCAGCACTGAGATGTATGAGAATGGGAGGCATGGTCACATGATGTGATGTACACATAAAAAAAAAAGCACATAAATGGGTCTGGAGAGACTGATGGGATTTTAAAAAGCTTTTAGAGGGCATTAGCCTTGGGCTCTTTCCCACTGCACCTCAATGCCAATCTCAGAGCAGGAGGAGAGATGGAAGCAGTAAGGGGTGAAAAAAATAAAAAAACACACCCACTGCAGCTTCACAGCTCAAGCTAAACCCTTTCAATTATAGCCCTGAAGTAGAAGCATGAGGTGCCAAGAAAAAAGCTCTCATCTATTCTTTTCCAGGAGAGGGAGACTCCTTTACCTTTACCGAAATATCCTCTGAAGCACTCTCTGCATGAGGCTGCCTGGATGTGCAAGTTCAAGTCTTATATCACTCCCAACAGAACCAACATGTACATAATGGATCAAAAAAGAGCATCGCAGAGTCTCACCTGTGTCCTGAGGGCCTACGGACTCTGTTATCTCAGTCCCATCCATGCTGTCCTCCTCATCCACAACAACTCTCCCTCTGGTGCGACCCCTAGGGTGAGGAAGAAAAACAAACAAATAAACAGAGGAAGTGAAAAGAAAAACACAAGGAAAAGTGTCTGGGTTCGTCTCAAGAGAGGGGGTAGCGATGCGGTCATAAATTAGTTAAATATAATCACAGCTGTCACTGATTTTTAATGGAGGCACTCAAGCCGCTGGGCAAGGCAGTAGGGCAATAGATTGGGGGTGGGGATGGGGGGTGGCTCAATACAGACTAGTTGTACATGGATTTTAAAGATGGAAGATGGCCAGTTTGGATAACTCTGCTCTAAACATTCAGGTAACTGGGAGCTAAAATAAAGAGACACTGTGGCATTCATGTAACGCAATCCACAAACCAATCAAAATGTATTGCTGCTCGTAACGCCAAAATTAAGACCCTCGTGTTCATCTTCAGCGCAACTTGGAACAAGTACCTTTATCATTTCCCTTGAGGAATAACAACTCATTAGAGTCTAACTGAACATGCTCTTATTGAATTTCAAATCAGAACACAGACATCACTTATTATGTGATAATAGCTCTGTAATTTAGGAGTACACAAACAAATATCTCATCATGAATGTGAATGAGTCATGTTTCGAGTTTTCAACAGTCATATGCTCAGGATTATTTGAGCAATCAAGAGCTGCATGTATATCACATAAGAATATAAATGGGCATTATTGATTGAAGCTTTGGATGAAACCAATGACACAGAGGACAACACAATTGTTTAAATCATGTTTCTGACTATGTTTTAGTGTTTTTTGTTATCATTTCAAAACTAAAACTAAAGGGAACAATTGTTTATGAGACTGAAAGCAAATTCCACCAAAATTCATTCTCCTTTCATACTGACACATTTGATTATTATGGTGTTTAAAGGGAAAAGGGGAAGTCCATGGATAGGTAACTACTGTTCTAATAATAAGGAAAGAGAACAGAATTACCATGATTACACATACTTAAGATACATTTCTGAATACATGAGCATATCAGCCAATAAAAACACACACACACACACACACATTATCATTTGTAATAAACAGCTACTACTTGAGGTATGACAAAAAAAAACATCACAGCTGGGTTTGTACATACATCAGTAATACAGTGCTGGTTGTTTTCAGCACTGCAGCTTTGTGAAAAGGTCAGTGCTCTAGTTAATTTTCCACTGACTAATGCAAAGTAATTAATAATAAATAATAATAAATTATATTCAGTCATTTTTAGAAGGGCCAAGCTGAGATTATAAAATACAATTCATCACTGCCCTGCAACCTTGTCTTTAAAGACAAACAATTTATTACTATGATGCATTTTACATGTCTGAAGTAATGATACTGCTTTATATACATAATGGCGTTAAAACAAAGTGAAGACACTGTCATGAAAAGCTTTACCCAACTCGATCACTGTTTTTTTCAGATTTGTGATCTAATATTTATTCTTTATTAAATAGTTCCTGATATAAATGAAAATGTTTTGGATTATAGACTATTTTATTTGGGCAAAGTTCTTGGGCAGCTAATTGTGTTTAAATAACGTTTCACTTTCTTTTGAGAACTTAAGTGTCTTTTGTTAAAATGAAAACGTTCACATTTCCAACCATATTCCTGTGTGACAACTCGTACAGATGCACATACACCAGCCCATACAGTACGGAGAGATCTCTCAGCGTCAGCATCCTCCAATGGGAGCTATGTTAACCAAATCTTGGAAGCGCCATGTGGAGGGGATAATTGTCATGGATACAAATTAAATAGCAACGTCAAGTAATGATGTTGTGGGCAAGGGGGGGTGGTGGTAATTTTCAATGCCACTGGAGAGAAAAATCACAAATGGCTGGATGCCAAATCAACCCCTCCCTCTTAATGACTTCCATGTCAAGATAAGGAGCAACCCAAAAACCCAAGAATGATAGAAGAGGCCTCTAACAAACCTTGGCTAAACACATAATTACCTGTAAGCATGAGTCAAACATAAATATGCTAATAAGGTGGAAACAAACGATCAAATCTTAACAGAGAGCTCTTTTCATGTTGTTGAGCCAAATATGGGCTGTCTTGCTGCTTTTGGATCACACTGAGAATTGCACATGACAGAATCTGAATTTACACAATCGTCATGAGGAACAGGATTTTTTTTTCCCACAATTAATTATAATTGATGACTGAATGTGATATTAGAAAAATAGACCAAGAAAAACAACTGCGACAAATCAGTTATGTGAAACATCTGCACTAACAAGCAAAAGAATCAAAAACAACTTATCAATATACAGTTGCTTTGTAATAAATCTTAGATGCAAAATTTGACAAAATCAACTCTCATTAAATTTCTCATTAAACTATTGAAGGTCTTTGTTCAATGTGCTACTGATTATGAGACAAGGAGCTTGAACAGTGTAAAAAATAAAATCAATGAAGACTGCAATTATGTACATTTTCAAAACTGTACTGCACCTGATAAGCATATGTAAGCAGGTCAGACAGCTACGTACCAGGACCAAGCTAAAAATGTTTACCACTGCAGCAGAATAACAAGCCTTTTACATCTTTCAGCCATATACTTACCACACCTTCTGTATCACAGGCTTTCCTTTACATTTACATAGCAAACACTATTACTGTCTATAACTAATGACATTGAAGTAGCTGTGTGTGACATTTTCATCTATGACCACAATCTAGTGTATACAGACAAAGTAGTTGGTGGTGACCTCTTTACATAGACAGCTACACAACATTCAACTGTAATTACATATAACTACGCTAAAGCCATCACATTTCAGCACTGAGACAGCCAGTTATTTCACTGACAAATGCTCAAGACTAACATTCAACCCCATACCCTGCACAACTTACCCCCTTCCCCTCCCCTCCCTCCATAGTCCCACCACAGGGAGAGAGAGGAAAAAAAAAGAAAAGGTGAAAATAATGCCATGGTAAGTAGTCCCAGCCAGCAGACTGCTGCCTGGAAAACCTGACACGGATCAATGCCATTCTGAAATGGACTGAATAGCAGATGGAGCGTGGGCAAATCGAGTAAATTCCAACAACCAGGTCTAGCAGAGCGATTTATGACACATCTTCCTTTGTCACAGGCAAACTGGCTTTTACAACACTTAACACTGGTAATTTTAATATTTATTTATACATATTGCTTCTATCCATTAGAAGAGGCAGCCAGTTTGTCTGAACACAAAACTGAGAGAATGTTGTGATTGAGCATAGTGTGTCCCATAAAAGTGTAGTTTGGTCCCTAATCTGCCAAACAGGTAGTTTTAAAACAGGGCCATGCATTTGCCTTTCATTTTTATGAGCATTTTTATTAGATATTAGGGTGTATTGAAATAGCTGAAAGCCCACAGGAGGTACAACCTGAGGTCCATCCACAAAGCTCTGATCATTGTTGAGAGTTGGTGGAGGTAGAGGACTATTGAGCTTTCTGGAGGTGCTGTGTTTCAAATTCAATGAATCTGAGATTAGATACATATTTGTCGATATGGGCTCAGTAACTGTGATAACCATTTCAGCATTTTAATCTACAGCCTTATCACAAACCTGTTTTTACACAAGCACCTACAGTCTTAATTCTGGCCACAACAACACTGACCATAACAACAACATAAAGAACCACATGAGGAGCACATTTCTGCTGATGGTTTGTTCTTGACCTGTTCATCAACATGATGCAATTCAAGTCTGTCCCAGGTCATCCTTCCACTGTGGCATTAACGCATCATCTGGATGCTTGCAGATTAAACGATCCATTGGGAGGCAGGGTATTAAGATTGATTGAGAGGACAGACTGAGGAGAGAGTTAAGAACCTTGCGGGCATTTTATAACAGAGCAGCTCTAAGCTGCATTATATGTTGCTATGGGAGTCACAAAGAACCCAGGTATCTTGTACAATGCCTCATAAGAAATTTCTGTTGGTGTTACCTAGAGCTGCAGTGGAACTGTAATAAACCCTATATCAGAAGGACTTTAAACCATAATTCCTACCAAAAAACCTGCTGCCAGCTAAATGACCTGGGCAGGACCAGGCAATGCTAGAAACACCAACAAATATTCTGTATTCCACCAAGAACACCATAAATTTGCCACATACTGTATACTAATCCATGTTACACTAGTTCTCAGAAATGTAGACAATGAGCTATAGTAATTGAGGGCAGATAAATAAATCTGCCAATAAGAAAAGACACATGATAAGGTGTTCTAAATTTTCTAGATCATAGATTTTGTAAAAGCTTGTTTGTAGTCCATTCAACCCATATTTGTTCAGGATTATTAAGGTTAATCTAATATACGATACCTCCTGAGCTGATGTAGAATTGTGGCCATAACTTTGTTTGAAATGTTTTGATACATAATTTAAACAGACAGCTGTCCCATATTGGTTTTTGGGTTATGTGCCCGGTTCAATCTTGTTTCACACTCAAGAATGGTGAACTTTTAAGAAGGAAAAATTTTAAAATGTCATTCCCAAGGGAGTGTTTTCATGGCTCCATACATGAATGGCCATCTCAATGCGTCAAACGCACTACTGCCTACTTCTATATCAAATGGACAACCCTAAATATGGGGACAAAGTGTAATGGGCCTGACACCTGGCAACTGGAAAATTACTGATATATATATATATATATTTTTTTTTTTTTAAATTCACATTATTTTAGCAGCACAACAAAGTCCTACTAATTCAAGGAATGATAATTCCCTCTGCCATAAAAATACAAAATAATTTCCTTGTTGAGGTAAAAACCTACTTCTTTCTGTTCTTAGGCGTGGATGAGGGTGGTGCCTGGGGTAGGATGGCAGCAGCATCCTTGCGTGGCCTGCCACGTGGTCGCTTGTCTGCGTGGGCAGGACTTCCTGTGGACGTGGCCCCTACACTGCTGGAGGGCGGTGAGGGTCCCTGGTCAGAGGGCTCCACAGTCTTATCCTCTGATGACATTCTAAAAAAAAAAATGGTAAGAAAGATCATGATAGGTGTTTCAATGGCAGGTAACATAAGCTTGGAAAATTAGCTCAACTATTTAAACACGAAGAGGTAAAGTAGGTGCTGATTTTCACCCCATTTGATTTGATATTCCTAAAAAGAATGAATAGGAAAAAGATGACATTTCATGGGAAAATTCAAACCCTTAATGGTGGGAGAACGAACCTGGGTTGCAACTTCTTTCACTGAGCTATCCAGATGTCAATATATTTTCAAGCATATTTAACTCTTTAACTCTAAATGAAGAGTTGAGGTAGACTGTAGCCTGTTCACTAGCTTATATTTGATAATGTGCACTTTGCTGGAAATCATTTCTGATAAATTTTCCCAAAACTTTATACTTTTCTTAGTTCTACTTGATCCTGTGTCACCAGGCTAAAACTCCCTGGGCATCCATCTTGGCAGTGAAGACCTTAGTGATCTCATTCGCTGGGTTTGAAGCATCTTGAATGCTGTTTCTATGCCCATGGTGCATTACCTTTTATCCAACCTGCAATTCCTGCATTTCTTGCAGAAAAACCCTGTGCACTTAAAGTTGAAAAATGTTCAACTCTGAGCAGAGAAATGTTCATCAGCTTCGCGTTCGACCAATGTGAGCAAAGTGGAGGGGCAGCAATTCCACCTCTTTCTCGAAGCTTTCTGCAATCACTCCACATCCAGCTGCTCCAGGTTTTCTATTTTGCTGCAACCCACCCACTAAAAGAAAACCCACTACAAACCACTCAATGGTACATATGGTGAATGCTACCCTTTAGCTGCATTTTACAATGTGAAGTGAAATTTAGAGGTGGCCCAAGAGTGCACTGGAAAAACAATGGTAAGCTGAAGATTTACTTAAAGTTGTGCAAACCATGGTTGGGTGAAATAAAAACATGATAACAAAAATTTGTAAAATGCAAACATTTTCTATACCATTCGTATCATATCTTTGGCCATTGTGGATAATGTTGCAAAACCAGAAAGAAGGACTGCCATATGGCATTGTGATTGAAATTAAGTGAAAATGTCCATTGGCTGCTTGCATCAACACTCCAGCAGGCAAACACACAAATAAAGCCAGACAAAAAATGTATTTGCATTATACGTCAATACAGTTTTTTCATGGGATGACATACCCACTTTACATTCCTGGCACAATCATGCCACTCTGCACCTCTCACATGCCCTAGTCCGGGGGTCGGCAACCCGCGGCTCTAGAGCCGCATGCGGCTCTTTAGCGCCGCCCTAGTGGCTCCCTGGAGCTTTTTCAAAAATGTTTGAAAATGGAAAAAGATGGGGGAGGGAAATATATTTTTTGTTTTAATATGGTTTCTGTAGGAGGACAAACATTCTTAACGTTTTCCAATGCTGTAAAAATGTGTAGAATAAAAATTAAATTTCAACATTTCTGTCAACGAAGATTTGCGTCATAGCCTGCGACACATGTTTCTATAAGCAGGGCGGGATGCCAGGCAGGTGGCTGTTGTAAACAAACCGGCGGTTGTGTGATGGGCCATGGATCCCAAAGTGAAAAAGAGAAAAATAACTGAGGAGAACAGAGGATTCAACGTTTCTTGGACCGAATTATTTGCATTCATTGCCAATGCCGAAGGATTGCCTGAATGTTTGCTCTGTAGCGAGAAGTTGGCAAATAACAAAAAAAGCAATGTGGAAAGACATTTCCAGGGAAGGCATGCTACATTTGCAGCCGAGTACCCAGTTGGGAGTGAGAGAAAAAGTGCTATTGCATTACTTCTGGAGAAATTAGAGGAGCGCAAAAATAGATTTAAGAAGTGGATTGCATCTCCAAACTCCACTACTGCTGCAAGTTTTGTTGCAACCCGGGAGATAATAAAACGTGGAAAACCGTTCACAGATGGTGACTACATGAAGGAGTCATTCATCAACATATCAGAACACCTATTTGCAGACTTCAAAAACAAAACCGAGATAATACAGAAAATTAAAGACATGCCTCTCTCCGCTAAGACAGTGAAGGAAAGGGCCATTAAAATGGCAGCCAACATCACCGATCAGCAAATCAAGGACATTAATTCAGCGCCAGCATACTCAATTGCCTGTGATGAGTCCTGTGATGTGATCGATATTGAACAGACTGCGCTTTTATGCAGGTATGTGAACTCCGATGGGCCGCAAGAAGAAATGATCCAATTAATACCACTGAAAGGCCAAACACGGGGGGAGGACATATGTGAGGCTGTGCTGAAGTGTTTAAATGACAATGGAATAAACACCAACCACCTGATTTCAGTGGCTACAGATGGGGCACCCAGCATGAGAGGATCAAAAAGGGGGTTTGTGACTTTGCTACAGAAAGCATTGGATCGAAATCTGCTTGCATTCCACTGCATCTTGCATCAAGAGGCACTGTGTGCACAAACATTCCCATCGGAGTGTATGGCGGTGATGAACCTTGTGATCGAGATGGTGAACAAGATAATTGCAAAAGCATTGAACCATCGTCAGTTCCGTGCATTGCTTGATGAAGTTGACAGCGAATATTCCGATCTCCTGCTACACAACAAAGTCCGATGGCTGTCCAGGGGTGAGGTTTTGCGCCGCTTTGTCGCTTGTTTAGAGCACGTGAAAACATTCCTGAAAAGCAAAGACCTGAACTACCCGCAACTGGACGATACCGAGTGGCTCGAAAAACTGCACTTTATGGTGGATATGACAAGCCACCTAAACAAGCTGAATGAAAGTCTGCAGGGGCGAGGAAACACTGCACTGCAAATGCTGGAAGCTGTTCTGTCATTCGAGCGCAAGCTGACTGTCTTTGCCAGAGATGTACAGCGAGGCACGCTCTCCCACTTCCCCTCCCTGAGAGAATTCAAAGAAGCCCATCACGATCACACACTCAACGGTGATTATTTGCAAGGTGCGATCGTTGATATGCAAACTGCATTTGGGAGCAGATTTTGCGAGTTCCGAAAGGAAAAAATGACACTGTCTTTCCCTGTCACACCCCTGGAGATTGACCCGTCCTTGTTGAGCACATTCCCAGGAGTAAATCAAGCTGACCTTGAGATGGAAATGGCTGATATAGCCGACAAAGATTTATGGGTGTCCAAATTCAAACGTCTGACAGCCGAGCTTGAAGACGTCACTCGCCAGAAAGCCCAGCTTGCCCAAAGCCACAAATGGAGCGAAATTGAAAGCCTCCCAACACCCGAGAAACTTGTCTATGACACATGGAATGCTCTTCCTGACAGTTATAGGAACATGAAGACGTATGCATTTGGAGTATTATCCATCTTTGGATCAACATACCTGTGCGAGCAGATATTCTCAAACATGAACTACATCAAATCAAAATATCGCACCCGCCTCACAGATGAGAGCTTGCAGTCCTGCGTCAAGATTAAAGTTACATCTTACGTGCCCGATGTTGAGAAGCTGACCAGTGATGTCCAAAAACAGAAGTCACATTAAACGGGTAAGAACACAATCCTGTCATAGGCACATATTTAGTAACAAAGTGGCTGTTTTTATAAGTGATATATAAGTGATTTCTGATTTTTGTCAGTATATATTTGGAATGACACTTAGGGATATTATTGTGTTTTGTTGCTCAGGTCCGAGGATAGCTGCGTTGGTTGCGTGTCAAAAGAGAAGAGGATGCTGCTGCGTTTTACCCTTGCACTGACTTGCTTGGCATTTGCACAGACGTCAAACTTTAACTGTATTAATTTGATTGTATATACTTTACCTTTTCAAAAGGCTGATGTTTTATTTTTATAAATGCAGGCTGCGTTTTATTGCACTCAGTTGCCCAGATAAGGGGCACGTTATGCACGTTCCATTTTGTTGTTGTTTTTTCGAATCCTCAAAATAAAAATATCAAAAATCTAATTTCTTTATTGCATTTCTTTAATTTCATCAAAGCAATGAAACATAATTCATTAATATTGTAATGAAGTTAAACTTGAGGCGGCATCGCACAACAGAGTAGTCACGTGGTGCGTCATTCTCTACAGGATGCACTGCAGGGAAAATAAACATTTAATCATGAAGGCTCATTATGTATTTGTAGCCAACTTAGTCATTTTGATAGTAGGCTAATATAGCTACTATAGATACATACAGCATGTGTTGCCTTCATTATAAGGCTTATATAAGGCTTTTAATTTTTTGCGGCTCCAGACATATTTGTTTTTTGTTTTTTTGGTCCAATATGGCTCTTTCAACATTTTGGGTTGCCGACCCCTGCCCTAGTCTGATCGTATGTCTAAAATAGGGGGAGGCCTTTCTTCCTTTAGGTGTTATGGGGGGTAAAAAAAAGTAAAATTAAGGAAAAGCTTGTATTTTTCTGACCATCCTGTTTTGTCAGTATGATTGTCGTATCTCACAAATGACACATGCTCTATGCTTTACAGCAGAGTTATTGTGATGAAGTATTGTTATTGACCAAATGAGTGAGTTCTTGTATTCTAAACAAAAAACAAAACTTTATTAAAATCTTATAATTTAGCCACTGAATCTATAGCTGGTGAGGAAACCCATCCTGCAAACCAAGTACTGCAACCACATCCTAATGTTGACACACTGGATTTTCCCTTGGATTTCTGACAGTATTTTATGCAATTCAATTGCACTGTGAAAAACTCACCACTGCAACTAAAACCCAACAATAGGTCCCAAATTAAAAGGAAAAACTAATATTAACTGCCTTAATAAGGTGTTGGGCCATCAAATGCTGCCATAGCAGCTTCAGTTCATCTTGGCATGGATTCTATGAGTCTCTGTAACTGAACTGGCGCGATTCTTTCATTCTTTCACATTCCTTCATTAAGCAATTTGATGATGGTGTTCGATTGGTTTTAAGTGCGGTAAGTATAAAGGGTACATCGTTTTGTGCCCTACCCTTTGCCCTGTATGAAAGCCTCTGTGTTTGTTATGTTTCTAAACCCATTTACAAAAAGGTTTTTCTTTTAATTTGTCACCTGTCTGTATGTTTTCTGTTTATGTGCTGAGCAAGCTGCTTTGAAATGTGTACTTGGTCAGTGTCTTGTGAACATCAACTTCCGCTCAACAAGGCAGCGCAGTTAAGACTTTGTGCTGTAAGCACAAGTATTTTGTTCATCATTGAGAGCTAAACTGTTACATGATAAATAAAAGTTTATATAAATTAAGATTTGCACCAATTTATAGTTTTGGGTGGGGTGTGCCCCAAAACATCAGATTGTAAGTGGTTGTTTCCAGTAAACAAACTCAGAAAAGAAAATCGTGTCCTGCCCAGCCCTTTATGACAAAGGTCCAACACCAAGTTGATGCATTTCAGCTGTGTTTTTTAATTGACCATCTCATGTGCATCTGACAAAACAGACTGGTCACATTTTTGCTCCCATATTGCGTGCAACTGATTGTTTAGGCTTCAAATCTCTTTTTTTGCGACTTATGTGCATGAATCCATTGATTCCATATTGGTCTGCGAGCACTGTCAAAGCACTAATTTCACATCAGAACCCATTTAGAACAGACAGTGATGATTGCCTGCAGCTGTTGCCGTTGTGCTGCTTTCACTACATAACCACCTTAGACAAGAACAAAGTTAACAATTGGCTGGTGAAGAAAATTGAGCATCTAGCAAGCTAAAGATTGTGTTTCTTAGAATTCAGTGGAAAAAACAGGTGAAAGGCAAGAGAAGACTGAATGATCAGTACCATCCAATGGTATGCTCATGTTGGTTTGTGTCTATATAGGAGTGTCTATGATATGAGTAGGTGACTGTTTGCCAACACATTAGTTATAACTACTTAATAAGCCCAGGTTGTTGCAGTGACTTTGTTTTGCAGTCTTGAAAAAAACTTGCTGAAGGGGCTTTAAATAGAGTGAATCATAATGATATCTAAAATTGTTACATTTTTTTATTTGACTTCTAATGCATGATTGAATAGTAACATGAGACTTTATGGTTAACCAAGTCTTGTCACCAGGCTGTGATGCAGTATGACAGATGTGAAAATAAAATATGCTCTAATAAACCTTTTATGATAAAGCTAACTGTGATCCAAACATGTATTTTTCACTTGTTTACCGATAGGCTTACACCTTAGGGAAAGATAGAAAAAGTACTAATTTTGGCAAAACATGATCCCAGGCACCACCCCTCATCCATCCAGTAGACTAGTTCCAAACAACAAATGCACCATGTATTTACTTACCAGTAATGATTTTTGATGGATCCTCTTTATAAGTAGATGCAAAAATCCAAGACTCTTTCTAACTTGTTTTTCTCTACCAAAGTGTAATTGCATCAGACTACATTGTGACTAATATTTAGAATGAGTCAACTTTCAGTAAACCAGCAAAATAGTTTGTAAACCATGGCAAACCTAATTTGCCTCATTACACTGTAACCTTTGCAATGTAGCTTATTGCACATCTGTGGGATGCAGTATAACTGCTGAGGCGATATGTTTGTTCAGCACCACATTACATTAACTTGTTTTTAGCTCATGGTATTCTACTAAACAGTTATTTAAAATCACTAGCACTGGTGGCTAGTCATGAGCTGTGGATTGGAAGGACATTGTGTGGCCTGAACTTATTTCAACAATTAAAGAGGCATTTTTATTCAGTGAGCCAGAAGAGGTCTCAATTTGTAATCTTCGATATTGTGGAAATGACACCATCTTTTGCTGCCGATCTGTGGTAATTCTCTCTTTCTCTTAATGTCTATATTGGACTCCACCAGCCTCCAGGCTCTGTGCACAGATGGCTGTCCAACAACACCAAACTCCACAAGAAATATTAGTCATTACAACCGTTAAATTGTCAGTGCAATTATCTAGAAATTATGAATCTGAGCTTACATCCTTATATCAGAAACAGGGACTTAGACTGTCCCCAAAACACAAGGTAGAAAATTTAGTTAGATAAGGACAATTTTATAACCAGATTTACAACCAGGTAAGCCTCAATTGAAAGTGATGAGAACAACGATTATTGTTAGGGCATCCGAGGTTAGGATCTGGTGACTACTAGGCAGTCACGACCACCATGGGCACAATTGTAGACATGCTAACGTTAGCTTTTGTTAACTCAAGCCTGGGCACAAAGCAGTTGCATACAGCTAACGATAGCTAGCCTGTTGTGTTGAACTCTGTCGCCTTTTCTTTGCCGACCACAGACAAAAGTAACATTGACATTGTCTAGACAGAAAATGCATACAGAAATGGATCCATCTTTCATATTTAACTGGCAATGGGAGACTTATTTCGGATTTGAGACACATTTCCGAGTAAACTTTCAAAGAGGTTCACACAGCAAACAGGTTACCCATGGTTGCAGTTAGTTGGCCAACTCATCGCACTGGCTTGTAACGCCTACGCCAAAACACCAAAGATTAATGCTTCAGCCTTTCATTGTCCCACGGCTAACGTTCAATATAATAGTCTTGTGGATGATGGCAAACTTATCTTGTAGCCTTAACCACACTATGCGTTAGCCAACTTCCCACTGGGTACAAGGCAAGATGAGCATTTGTGCCCAACACACACAAAGGCTCGGTCTATTCAACGAAACGGAACTGTTCTGGGGAACTACAATGCTACACAAAAAGTGAAAATGATACACTATACAATGACGTAAGCTTTGATTTTTGCTTTTTGTTACAAACTAACGATAGTTGTGTGTGACCATTGAGCTCATATATCATGTTTAGCTATTAACATATGATATTATCCTTCTAGTACTGATTATATAGCACCCATGGATCGTTCTATTCACTGTTCCGTTCCGTTTAATAGTCTGAGTCATGAAAGCCAAGGCGGCGACAAACCCCCAACATCAGACTGGAGGTGGATAATGTTGGCTCAGCTTTGCTTCAAAAGGTGAATGCCAAACAAATCTAGCTTGCATGAAAAACAATTGAAGTTCTCATTGGTGCTTACCTTCCAGCCCTATGAATAGCGAATTATCCTCTTCATGTCCAAAATACTGGGAGATGAAACGTCGCACTTTTATCACCCAGCTAGCTAGCAAGCTAACTGAGCTAGCTAGCCTCTCTCCAATGAAGCAACACCGCAGTTCTCAGAAATGCATAACGCATATCATTATATTCCAACGTTGCAATGTTATTCCCAACTTTGCCCATTTGATGGAAAGGCGGATGATGTAAATCCAACAGAAAACCGCTTCACTGGCAAACGCATTTGGGGGGATCACTTTCCTTTCTCCAATGACAGCTGTCGTCGCACGAGTTAGGGTTATATAGCTAGTTGGTGTTAGCCACCCAAGTCTACGGCCAACAATTTTACCATTAACGTATGAACAAATCAAAGCCAAAATCCAAGCGGCTGCAAAGTCAATACTTCGTAAATGAAACTTTAAACGTGAATCCTCAGCGAATGTGCAGCGACGCGCAAAGCAAATGTTGGTTGCCGACCGCTTGGTTGGCAACTGGTTCTATTTTCTTCAGCTGCGACAAGCTGCGGGACCAAGCGGCCAGTTAGGAGACTCTCGCAGCCAGCCTGCCACGCAGTAACAACCGCCTCCCTAGACATGTAAAAACAAACATTAGCTTGCCAAAAACAATATTCCGCCTGCCACACTGGCCGAACTGTGAATTTACTATGAATTATCACAAAATTAAGTTGAAGATGACGCTTCAGCGTACTCTGTAACGGTGGCCATATCTAATGATAAGTGGCACCGAACCACAGCCCCTCTAGGCTCTTCAAAAACTAGATCCACCTCCCACTGCCACAACTACGGCACACAAATCTTTTCAAATCGGTGTGACTCGTCGAGAAAGGGATGTTTCGTGAGTCTGGCAACCGTTTAACAACATCGATAAGACAACATGATAAAAATAATACCACGCAAACCATTTGACAATTTCTTCAAAATACTCTCTGACCCTGCGGAGGGATATGGGCATTTAGTAAATAAAATAATGGCTTGGGAGAGTTCGAAGAGATGGAGCCTGGATTTTGGAGTTGGTGGAGGAGGATTGTCAACCGTTGGTGCTCGAGTTCATGCAAATCTTCGCCGGCAGCAGCAACAGCAGTAGTGACTCCAGCTGTCATCCGCCTTCTCCAGAGCAAGGGGAAACAGAAAAAAATTATTAACTTTAATATGCACCGTGCTCGTTTATGACTAGTACAGATACCATGCATTCAGATAGACCACGACCAAATGCATCTTCCAGAGGCTACCCCATCACAACGTCTCCCTCCCTGCTTTGTTTCTCTGTCATACACACTCGTCTGTGCACTGATGCAGGCATTGCATTAAGTGTATGGCAGAGGTAGCCTGCAAACAGGCCGACATACTGTACATGCAGGGGTTAAATTTCGGAAAAGCCCCCAGGGGTCGGCTTCCAGCGGCTGTACATAATATCTTATAGAACCAGTGGGTATCTCGTATTTACGTGTATTTTTCTTTTTTGATCGTTTTTCGTCACGACTTACTGATTCTCTTCGACTGAAGCCCTCAGAAAATTAACTGGAAATAAACATAACCCTATTCCTTTAAATGGTAAACCTGGTAAACCTTGGCACCTCTTTCCTATAGACTATGGGCTCCCCCTGCTGGCTCATACAACGCAAAACACACAAAGTGTTTGCATTTTATTATTATTATATTTTAATTAATAATAATTTGGAGACAATTCAAACAAGTCTAATAGTTGTATACAGATGAGTGACAGATTAAAGGAAAATCTGAATAAGTGCAGAAACACAACATATGCAGATGCTTCCATAAAGGGCACAAGAGGTCACTGTTTTGATAAAGTATAAAAATTAACATGAATCTCTCCTATGGCCTTCACAGTCATCAGATTAAATCAGATCAGGCACTGCCAATCAATACATCAATATGAAGATCTTTTGGAAGAATGGTGCTCATCCCTTCAAAGACATCTTTTTCAAAGAAGCACTTTGTTTCTGTAATCAAAATTTTAAGCAATAGTAGAGCAGAAAACAACTATATTCTATGCAAATAAGTAACGGTGTTCTCAGCAGAGAATGAGTTCACAACTTCATAGTATGTTTTACCTGAATTTCTCTGTTCAGTGTTTTGGTATCTGCATGTATGTGTGCATGTTAGTGCACGTGAGCCCCTCTTGTTAAACCCGCCCCAATTTTACAAACACACAGCCCCCGCCCACACGCCAGATGACACTGCAGTACACAGCAGTCAGGTGAAAGCTACAAAATTTCTTCCACTGAAGAAAGCACATTTTTTCGGCCAAAAGGGCCTCAGACAAAGAAAGAGATAAGAGCAGAGCACAGGTGGACTTGCCATTGCTGCTCAATTTCCGGTGGGCTGGTGGCCTATCAAAACATTCATAAAGTTTTCAAAGTTTTTACCGGCTTCATCGGTGTTGATCAGCGGTGCACGACTGAACTTCTTTCCCAGTTCGACTAAGGAGCCAACACTGGTCCGGCTTTATGGAGATGAAGAAAGATGAAGAGCCCCATGAGCGTCCAACTTGACTCGAAACAGATCTTTCTTCTCCTTGATATGTGAGTACCTTGATGGCTACACAATGTTACATGTCTGGTTTCATTAGTGACCAGCTGCAGAAGGCATGATAAATTAGCCAACTTGCTGTTACCTATATTATGAATGTGTTGGGCGAGTGTTGCTAGAGCTAGCTGGCTTATCACGGCAATGCTAGCGTGGGCTAACATCTGAAGCTAGATTGCTTTTTGTTATGCTTCTTGTTGTGTGTTTAGTGGCACTTTCCGCGGGCTTCCACGGGAACGTGAAGGGTCTGGCATGGGGGTGGGGGGTGGTCGTGATGGGGTGGGTGGGTGGGTGGGTGGGGGTGGGGTGGTGGTGGTCTTGTGGCCTTAACCGAGGCCAGAGATGTGGCCGCCAAAGCCCTTTGTTTTGGTCTGAGATGGTGGTGGTCTAGTGTGACATCTAGTGGCAGTGACGATCACTTACACAATATTGAAGTTCTGGCAAGTTGTGATGGATAAATGAAACCATAACAATAATAATAACAATCATATGCTTGTTTTTTCTTCATCTGTGGCGTTACTTACAGTGGTGAGCTCTGTGCAGTGGAGTTGGATTGCAAACAAGGGTCAGAAATCTATGGTAAGGGGTTAAACAGCACAATTGGATGCTATGTGTCAGTTTCAAGAAAGGACAACACAAGCTCCACAAGTACAGAGTGGGTACTGTCAGCAGAGTTATTCACCAACATGTTTCCTTTTGAGAAAAGGAAGAAATCCTCACATGTCAGTGAAACTTTACTTTTAGATACATCATAAACATATATATTAAACTATTTGTTTGTGTTTTATAGTAACCACAATTGAGCTTTGGACCCATGGTCAGAATATTTATCTTGTAGTTCGACCCATGGTAGTGTTTAGCACTGTCACTTGGTTTGAACCCCGGGCCTTTCTGTGTGGAGTTTGCATGTTCTCCCTTTGCCTGCGTGGGTTCTCTCCAGGTACTCGGTAGGTATGTGTGTGTGTTTGTCTCTATATGTCGACCCTGTGATAGACTGGCGACCTGTCCAGGGCGTACGCCGCCTTCAACCAATGTCGGCTGGGATTGGCTCCCACCCACCCGCGACCCTGTAAGGATAAGCGGTATACATAATGGATGGATGGATGGATGGATGCAACCCGGAGTTGGTACACTCTTGTGTTATTTAGTAGAAAATTCAGCTATTTTTGCTTTAAAATTCATTGATTAAGCACAGAAAATGTTTGCTGGAGTTTGGTTTGGATTGTTGTTCATCACCAAATTTTTCATCAGCATTGTGTCATGAAATGGAAATAATGCCTACAGCAACTATTCAGACTTGATAGATTTATTTAAGTCAACAATCACAGTTGAGTAAGTAAGAATATTTTTTGTTGATGTTTCAGGAGTTATGGGTGTTAAAAATACATTCATAAACACTTGACAAATGTCATTACTATAATAATGCTGCTTCTACCTACATTATTGTGTTGTTATTTTTTCTGGCTTTTTATGCATTTATTATAGTAGCAGTGAGAAAGAGAGAGAGAGACAGTCATCAGTGTTGCCTGATGTCAGCGAAGTGTGAGACACAGTACGGACAGGAGTCCCTTTCTAAAAAATGACCTTTGAGCTGGTGTATGTTTACACCACTAACCACCATTGACCTAATTATCTTGAAACACACCGAGCTGCTGCTTAGTGATGTATCAGTGATACTCTTGTGAGCCTAATTCTGAGCCTAAAGCTGGTGCAGACCTACTGACCTAGACTCAAGACTGTAGTTACTATCAGAGGTGCTCAACACTTAATATTGAGTTGAAGGGACTGAATACTTATGCAATAAATTATCTTATGTTGATACCAGAACTTAATTTAGACCAATTTATAGACTTTGCTTCACTTCACTTCCATGTAGGCTTTTGACATTTTGACATGTCATCATTAGAAAAGCAGAGGTGTTACTAATTACATCATTGATGGCGCTTTTAAAGTGTCCTAGTAAGATGACAGTGTGACAGTGAGGCAGCATGAACAATACCAGGACTCTGAAACTGAAGCAGCTAAATGGAAATCAAAGATAATTGAATCATTTGCAACTTAGCTTCTCTTTACTGTAAAATGTCAAAATTCATTTTTTAAACTTAAAAAAACCTCCAAAAGGCATTGTACTATGTATTTGTATTTCCACTTAGTATTTGTTGTGGATTTAAACGTCAGTCCTTTACATTATAAGTCACAAATCACCACATGAAATGTATAAACTATGCTGTAAGAGTTAACAGCATATAATTTAATTTACATGTAGAAAACAGACTAGAGCAGAGGTTTCTCCTGAAACAATGTCAAAAATGTTCATTTGTTCAGGGTAGAGATGTATTTTGGTAAATTACAGACAGAGGGCAGCATGACTCTGTTTTATACAACACTGGGAATAATCAAACTGCCAAGTACAGTTCAGCATAAAAAATGCAGTCTGGCTTTTTTCCCTCTCTCTGCCGCACTTTTTTCTGGCTTTTTTTTTTTTTTGCCATTGTTTATCTTAATTTTCTGGTGATGAACAATATTCATAATCAGTTCGTAGTAGTTTTTTTCCTGTACTTGAGAGGCATTCTGTCTATGAGTAAAACATTTCTTTATTGTGAGATATTTGACTGTTAGAGATGAGATGAGCTGCCGGACAAGCAACAATAAGCCATGTGTAAGGTTTTTATGATGTGTCTCACCAAAGCTCCCCATATTCCACAAAGTTTTGCATTTGTTGAATGATGTTCAGGCTTTTCGTACAAGGTAAACTATCGGAACACATTTTACTTATGTACACACTTCTATACGAGACTCTCTGCACCTTTTCATGCTCATCTAAATCTCTACATAAATTTATAATGTAGTTTTATATAATTATAAGTAGACAAATGTGTTTTAATACAGTAAGTCATTTCAGCAAAAATAAAACATAATTACATGCTGAATGGATAAATGCTCGAGGATCTCTTTTCTGGTTGTTGAGCGTAATTGATGCCCTTTGGCTATCAGCATTAAGGACCAATTTTCAAGAGAATACCAAGGTACTGTGTGACTGGGAGATAAAATAGGTGTTTTCAAGGCTAATGACCTACACTTTACTAGCCATGCAAGTCATCATGTGGGTGTAAAGCCTTGAAATGCAATGGATCTGCTATACTGTTCTTTCTAAATAATTGCCTTCTGTTTATGTTGGTGGTTGTTTTCCTTATTTGGGATTTGAATTCATGCCATACATGCAATTTGATGATCATTATATGCAAACCCTGACATTTGCAAAGCATTCCATAATGTAAGATAATCAACATGTATAAAAGATGTCTAAAATACACCATTACTGAAAAGTGACATAGGCAGACTCAAAATTGTCTGGAGAAATATCAGGTCATTATTTTGCTCCTGCAGCAAGAATGAAACTGCTGATAACATCAGAGTTTCAGATTAACAACTACCTCACTTTTCAGTTCCCTGCATATTTCTTATCGGAGGCTTTTAGAGACAAAGCACTGATGCTGCTTGAGGGAGCGCAAAAGGCAGCTGCAAAGGCAGTTGCAGGATAACAGGACAGACAGCTACCAGGTGAGCAGATGGATCATATTAACATAATAGGAGAGACAAGAAACATGAAACCAGATGCTGGCTGGGCTCTTTGTCTGCAGAAGAACAGGTATCGTAGAATCCAGCTCATATGCTTTCACTGCACACCCAGACAATTATTTCCTATAATTACGTGCAGAACACACTTCAAAACTTTAGTATGTTGTAAAAATTAGGCTCAGTGTGAGTGCCAAAAACCACAGAGAGTACACAAACTTCAAAAGGCTCCAGGATAGGGAATCTGTTTTAATCTTTAATTTCAAAGAGATAAAATGTTTAAATATTTCAGAAACAAATCTGCATCATAATTTCTTCTGACAACTGGGAGTTTAAGCTCAGTGTGGAATGACTGTTACTTACCTTTAAACAGAGAGAGGTTTTCATCACAGCCTAATTAAAGAACAAAAATGTGAACTTTTAAGAACAAAACTTTCAGAGGGACTTTGTTTAATTGGGGTACATTAAACAGGCAAAATTGGGAGAGTGGATGTGAGAGAGAGAGATAGTGAAAGGGGGAAGGAGTGTCTCTTCCTCTGGCCGTATCTCAGAAATCAAAAGTCTTTGGTCTTGACAAGCTTTGAATAAAGTGGAAAGAAGTCGGAATTGAAAATTTTAGGTCTCAGTGAAATTACAAAGCGTATCAAATGTACTTAGATGTTATGAACAGATAATATTACTGTACATACTGTACGAGAAGCAATGTATTTATCATCAGCCAATCATTGAAGAGAAACTGGGGGGGGGGGGTTGATGGTGAAGTACTGATGCTCATTTCAGCAGGGTAAGGGTATATTATATAACTAATTGACTGCATTTATTTTTAAATCTGTGACAAATGTATTTCATTACTTTTTACCATAACAGTCTTCTGATTTTGTGTGACTTTGAGTCATACGGTTTAGTTGACCTTTCTTAGTCCTTTTGAACCATGAGGGGAAATTGATTGCACCGCAGAATTATTTGTGAACTGATAAAATATAGGAAAATTAATCCCTGCTTTGCAGAAAAAAAATTAAATTCAGGCAGAGGGGATTTGCGATTCTTCTGACTTTTGCACAAGCTTTAATGTATAAAGGCTTCTGAGTCTAGTCCCTACTTGATGAACAATTCTATTGCCCATGGCTGGAGGAGCTAATTAGAATCTATTTATAATCATAGGGGAATATATCCAAAGAGCTAACAGAGAGAGAGTAAGAGAGGATAGAGAAAGAGAGAAGGGGCTAAAGGGGAGGGTGGGTGTCATAAAATCAGTCTGCACGCTGTGATATCTGAAACCAAGAAGTTCACATCCAAGGAGCCAGACAAAACCAAATTAACAGGTTCTCAACAAATAAGACAGGGTTTCTTTTTTTCTGCAGGACCAGAGCAGCAGTTTCCCAGACATTCTTGAGTAGCACAAGGGCCATAAGTGCAGTGATGAAGGGGAATCACTTGCTTGATTGCTTTAAAGTTACAAGTTTAAGAAACTTCTTGAGCAGCTTTCAGCTCTCATGTGGGCAGTACAGAGAGACCTTTCTCATGAGGACAAGACGAGAAAGTGAAGAAATAAAATGTGTTGGCTCTCGTTATCATACTATCACAACTCATTTGCCAAGATAATATTATGATACTATTGCATATCAAAAAATAAATATTGTAATTCTCTACATCTCTCTGACTAACTTTCATTTGCACTCGGCAGTTGCATCATCAAAGAGCCAGGAACAGGCTCAGCTTCACTGCTTTGTGCAAAAAACCTGACCGAGCTGTCGGCTCTCTGCAGCCAGCCACTTATGTTTATGCAATGATATGACCCACAGCAGATGCAAAGCAGCGAGTTCAATGTGGCCCACCCATCATCCACTTATATGGAGGCATTAATAGTCTAACTGGACTTGTGAATCGCTAAAACACCCGGTCACATGTGTGCAGACAAAGTGGGACAAAAGCATGAGCAGACAGGTCAATACACTATTCTTTAGTTGCTGTCATATGAGTTGTGTATGTCACTTCAACATAGATGGAAAAACACATAGGTCCTTTTCTCAGCCAGTTTTTATTTAACCCTCATTTTTAATGTTATTTTAATTACAGTAACACAACTTTATCTATATATCTATATATATATTTATATATATATACATATGTGTGTGTGTGTGTGTGTGTGTGTATATATGTGTGTGTATCATATGCTGTTGTGGGGCTTTTACACACGATGTCATTAATATCTATAGACAATGATTTACAAGCATACAGTCAATGAAAAGGGCACAAATCACTTTAAATCTTTCTTTCTTCCATCTTTCTGCTGAATTTGTGTGTATAAATAGGGAAACAATATTTTTTTACACCCACAACTCTTCTATAATAATATTTGAAAGATTATGACTAAAGATTTTTAGATTTTACAGACACCTGGGAGCTTTAAACTTTGATAAATTGACAAAATGCGAAGTCAGAATAAGTTTGGACTGAAAAAAGGATGCCATGCATGTGGGGTGAGAACAGTTTAAAAGGTGCAAAACTAAAAAAGTCAGCAAAAATGAACCAAAGTCTATTTAGAGGGTTTATTTAAAGGTAAGGATACACAAATAGTACAAAGTGAAATAGCCTCTGATCCACTTATAACATCCTGATTTGCTCCGGCAATCATTCATTGATGTGACCGAGTGAAAGTATCTTGGCAGCATATGAAACGTGACTTTTTTTTCTGTCAAACAAAAGTTCTTCACCATTCCTCCCTGTCACATCATCTCCATGTTTCCATCTTCTCTCTCTTCCTTGAAGTGGCCCTCTATTCCACTGAGGAGAGACTCAGCCCCTGTCCACTTTCTCTTTTGGAAAAGAACCAAAGAGTTGTTAGACAGTGGGCTCCCTTGCAGGCACACCCAAGAGGCCTTATTATAGCCAAGGTTAAATCCCACTCTGCTCTGTCTTACACTTCATACCAGTACCCACTCAAAGAGTTCTCTAATATCCTGGATTCTCTGCCGCACTTGAACTCCTCAGAGACACAGAGGGCACTGTACAGGATGATACAGTAATCCTGGTGGTGTTGCAATGAGCTGAGGTGAGATGCTTCTCTGTTTTTGCTCTGAATACCCAGTGGAGAGGAAAACAATAGGAATCTTAAGCTTGTCTGGTTTGGGTCGGAGATTATTTCACCTAATTGTGCGTTATTAGAAGTTGTTTTCAGAGGAAGGGGGCAAACGATGTTCTCGCAATCCCAGACGAGCCTTCAAAATTGTCACCTTTCCTGTAGAGATTTGCTCGCTCATGAAAAACTGCTACAGAAATCTTCCTTGTGAAATTCTTTTGTCCCAGCATTATCTCATGTACTGTATCTCAGAAAATTTCATTAGGTCATATGGCTCCATAAAGCAGCCTCTGTGCTGCATAAATCAGTTGTCTGACTCAGATAATGCCTTATGGAATTTCTCGAGCCAGCAGAGATGAATTCACAGGGCTCAAGCTCCCATATAAACCCGGGAGAAAGGGTAGTGGGCCGTGAGACACCAGAACTGATGCTCTGTCCTCAAGCCGAGTGAATGTGACAGAGAATATTGAAGTGGGCTTTGCTCTGAGATCCAAGGCCTGTTGACAGTACAGGGCTCTCACTCACTCATCAAAGGAGTGTAGAGGGTGGGGGTGAGGAGGGGTGAGGGTGGGGCTCTGTTTGGGGCACCAGATAGTAACCTGTTATTCACCCTTTTACTTCTATTACATGCAGAGTATTTTTACGCATCAGCATATACAAGTACATTCATTTTTGTTTGTTTTTGTTTTGTTATATGTGTTAATTCTCAGCACCAGTACAGTCAGTGGGTCTTTATGCTAAGCTAGGCTTACTGCCTCCATAGTTATGCATAGCCGTGAGAGTGGTATCAATCTTCTCATTTCACGCTTGGTAAGAAAGTGAATAAGCATATGTACCTAAATGTTGATGGACTATAGATAAGGAAGTGATCTGTATAGATCAATAAGAACGTATTTGTTCATTATAATGATCAAACATGACTTGAACTGTAATTTTGCTCTTTGCAGTCATTCCTTTGTGTGCATATTTTCTTAGTGGGCTTGATAGGAAGAGTTTGATTGCAATATTATTCCCCAGTCTGGTAAGATAAATGGGATCCACACACTCTATACTTAATTATTCTTCTTATAAGACAAAGTGATGGCAGGTTTATGGATTGAATTTTTGACAGTTTAAGATCATGGATGATGAACCTGTTAAATTGCTTTATTGATTTTTGGAATTCAACTTTTCATGCAATTTTTCATATACTTAGATTTAAGGATTGTTGATGTGTGTGAATAGGCTATAAGTCACTTGGTCAGGGCACTTGGTCCACTTTCTCTTCTCTTTTTTTTTTCTTTTTTTTTTAACCATTGAGCTGTCATGAATTTCTCACACATACTGTTCACAAGATCAAGAATGAACATCCGTGCTCTTCAGGCTTACTTTTAAAAAAATTTAGTTAAAGTTCTAAACAACGTCCCTGCCTGTTGAAATTTTAGATAATTTCACTCCTTGTAGCGTGTTATGACAGCCACCTGACATGTTTTCATAAATAACCAAAGACATCAAAGGGAAATTGGATGTATCTGTGTTTACAGTGTCTTTTTTTTTTGTCCACGACGATAGTCCAAATGCATTGAATATTCACTATGCTGATGCTTGTCAAACCTTTTGGAACAATGTTATAACATTACAGCACAGATCACACTTACGCTTATATCAGTGTGCCAAAAAATGTCACACCATCCCTCAATTTGCTTTCTGTTATATTCATTTTTTTCCCTCTGCCCAGAAATATGAATCCTGGTAATAGGCTTGTCCTGAAGGGAGAAATCTATGACAGTTTGTTGCAAGTGATTGTGAATACCTGACAGGAAATACAGCAACTCACCCTTTGTGTTATCAAGCTGTCATGTTGTTTGTTGACATAGCAATGAACTATGATGAAGTGTGGGTATTGTTTTGGAAGTGATTTACCGACATTCGTATTTCTCCTCGTTACTGGTATAGACTGGGAACAGCATCAGAAATCATGGATAAAAGATTGATAACTCTTAAAACAGGGGAGGACAGAGAAAACCGAGGTGTTTGATATATGTGGCTTTGTCCTATTCTCCTGTACCTTATACTGTAATTATCATGTTGTGCATATAACTGATAGGTTAACATGACTTGTGTCTAATAGATTTTGGTATTGTGTAGAGAAAGTTTAAATTTTGTGGAAAGGACAAGCAGCCTGAAAGAAGATCCCAGTATCCATCTAGCCATCTGCTTATGGAGCCTTTCCAAGCACACACTGGGTGAGAGATGGGGTACATCCTGGGCAGGATGCCAGTCTACCACAGGGCTAACACAGACCTCAGTACAGCCAATTAAATGCTGTGTGTTTCAGTGGTTTACCAAATCTCCGTTGAGAGTAGTAGCCAGGCTATTAGATGATGGCCTTTTTGCATTTGAATAATCTGCAATTGTCCACACAGCTTTGGTTTCATTCTTTTATTTGATGAAGTGCTTTTCTTGAATTATGGGTTGTAATAAACTCTGACTGAATGTTCCAAGTAATAAAATACCAGATACCTACTGATGCATTAACAGCATTCAGCTAGAGAATGTAGGCAGTAATAATGGATATAATAATGCACTGAGATACATAAAACCAAGCAATGATATGACTCCTATATGTTAACAACAGCTTGAAGGCTACAGGGATAGGGAAAAACATGTCATGGACCATCATGGTCTGTCTGTTGATCACCACTTCAGCCCAGATTGAAATATATCAACAACTGCTGAATGCGTTGCAATTTGTACAGACATTCATGGTGCTAGGAGGAATCCTTCTTTGCTGATCCCTGACTTTTAATTCATGTCCCTCTCAGGATGAAATGTAAATTAACAAATGTTAGCACGCATGCACGCTAAATCAAGATAGTGAAATCTATCATGGCTGTTGTCTCTCTTCATGTCTTTTCATACACTACAGCAAGGTCGGCGAATAGTTCCCCTTGTTGTTGAAAGTGTGCCGATCAGTTAACGATTTCAGTTGCACACAGATCCACAGACCCTCACATAGCAATAGAATGACTCGCTGTCCTTCCTGCAGGTTATTGGCACAGCTTGTGCATGATCAAACGTTTCAGTTTGTGGCAGCAAACCGAGGAAAGGCATACATTTTGAGGGCATTTCATTAAGTTTTGATATCGGTGCTCAGTCTAGCCAGCTAGTAACTGACATCCCTATTCCTGTTCGACTGTGGGTCAGAGCACTCTAATTAATCCAACCTTTCAATGACAAGCTGACAGTTGTAGGACCATTAGGGTCATGAGTGTTAGATTATGTTTTCATCAATCTCCATCTTGTTAAATTTGCCTTCCCTTTACTGTCTGATCTAAGGGTCCAAATGGATTATTTCCAAGGGGAACAAAGCCACCTTTGAAAATAGGCCAGTTTCTTGAACCAGTAGATGCATCTGTCCTAGATATCTCAGCTGGGAAAGAGTGTGCAGGAGTCCATCTGTCAATAATGAAGCGTGTACTCATAAGAAATGAAGTTTGCAGGTAGTATTTAGGTTACGCAAAGGTTGAAAACATCCTTGCTGTTACTGTAATGTGTGTGAAAAAAATCACAGGCCATTCAATTCATGCATCACCAAAAATAATTTAGCAAGTTTAGTGAACTCCCAGCCAACTATTAAGCAATAGGAAGAAATGTTAAGGTCTGCAGCCCAACTCAGAAATCCTTATGAAAAGGAAAAGGCACCGCTTTATCATGTCTGCTGGCTCCTAGGTATAAATCATAAATCAGTGTGTGTATTTGTTTTAAAATTAATATCTAAATGCGTCTGTGAAGGTAAATGGAATTATCAAAGAGACTAATTTGGATAGTGTACAAGCTGTCTAAATGAGGTCACTTGGGTTATTTGCACAACCCCTCCAGAAAACTGTCAGAAGTCCATGCTACAAACCTACATGTTTTCATGTATTTTAGAAAAGGCTCTTTCACAGTCCAGGGAAAGATGCAGTGAACCAACATGAAATGGGTGAAAACTATCCCAAATTCAGGTGCTGGGCTGAATGTGAGACTGCTGAATAAGTGATGGTGTCCAAGTCCATTAGGGAATTGCCAGAATTCTCTTTGCTGGCTACCAAGGGATCACTTCAAAGTTTGATGAGGCAGGTGATGAGACTGCATACGCCAAAAACCTGACAAAAGGTTTTTTCAGGTATTTTGAAGCTATCTGAGGTGGCAAGTAAAAATGTGTGATGGTTGTTTTCAGTTCTGCTTTTATAAACATATTCATCTCTTGCATTGACTAACATAGCTAGAGTTAGATGTAATAAAGAAGGTGAGGAAGACAGTTCGGTGCCTATGTGTGCGGCAGCAACACACAGACAGAAAGAGATAGACAGAGAAAGAGAGAGACACTTTCAGATTTTCATGCTAAGGTTCTGCATAATGTCTGGAAACAGCCAAAAAAAAAGCCCTGCAGTTTGGCAACTCACGGGCTCTTTGAAATGTTAAATATAATCTCAGACATAAAACAGTAATGGTCTTCTCTAATCCTCAGACAAACAGAGTGGTTATCAGGCCAAAAATAGTGCAAGAACAGTGTAAGAAACAAACTGTCTGCAGCTGAGGCATATGCAAAACCCCAACTGATTCAAACGAAACTTTCCTCAACCAGCCATTACTTTATGTTTGAACAGAGGAAGTGTGGTTTCCAACCTTTTTCTCCAATGGCCGCCGAAAGCAAAACTACATCTGCATGCAACCCCTTGGTTCAGTCAAAGAGTGATTATGCTAGCAGCTTGGCTCCATGGATGGCAGTGTTGGTCTGTCTGTTGCCTGGCCAGCTGGTCAGTCTATTGGTTTGGGCTGAAATAGCTCAACAATTTTTGCATGGATTTCCATGAAGGTGATCCCATGACCTTTCTCCTAGTGCCACCAGCAAGTAAAATATTTCACGTATTCTGTGAAATATCTAAACATCTACTGGATAGACTGGCACGAAATGTTGTACAGACATTCCCAGACAGTGACAAGTTCCATAAACCTCTCATTTGTGGTTTTGGATCAAATGTTTTGACAACTATTGGATGGACTGCCATGAAACATTCATGAAGACATTCATGTCTTCTCGGGATAAAATGTTATTACTTACTTTGACCAAATACTTATACAAGTATTAACCATCCCCTTTAGCCTCTGCTGTACTTTTGTTTAGGGCTAATTAGCAAATGTTAGTGTGCTAACACGCTAAACTAAGATGTTGAACATTGTAAACAAGATATAGTAGTTGTAGTAGTAGTTATTTCTATACTTCTTTGTAGTTAGCAGTGCCCTTGTAGTAGTGGCCATGTGGACACAACGAATTGGAGGGTACGCTGACATCCACACAGAGCCTTGCATACACCCACTGACAAAGAAATTTACATCACCCTCGCATACTTGCAGATGCGGAAAGTAAAATACTAGCTCTACTCAAACTTTGTCGTACAATGTCATCTAAATTCCACCTTTGCTCCTGTCATAATTACTATGGCTGCTAGAGGTCACCTACCAATAAAGCGTTACTATGGGTTGTAATAAACTGCTTGTACAGACAAGAGGACAATTCTAATTTCTGTTCCTGTTAATCAACTCAAGACCCATCAGATTTATTTTTTGCAACCCCTTGTGGTATTTCGATTGTGACGATAGTATTGTAACAGGAATAATCTGAATAGCTACCGACCTGGAGTGGTGCCCCTGACCTGTTCAACTTACCTCAGTGAACACAATTAGAGAGTACCAACTTTTTTTAAGAGTGAAATATTTACACATGCAGGACAGACTTGTTTTCCAATCCCAAAGAATCATAAATCATAAACCACAAATCACCACCGTCAAGCCAAAGATGCAGCAGCACTGACAGTGGCTGAATATGCTGAAGTACAGTACAGTAAAAATTCAGTGTCTCCCTCCATTCATGGTGATGAATGGTCCCCCTCTTTTTGTCAAAACAACAAAGCACACAGAGACAAAAGGTTTTGATGATGAGTAATTGTTTTTGAACTGGTATATGACCTTTGTGTATGCAGCATATTTCTGTCCACGTGAGATATTTGGCTCCCTTTTCCCTTTTTATAATTCCGCTTTATAAAGCACACAAAGCTTAATGTGCTGCCAAAGTGATGCATGAAGATGGGTGTCCGCAGAATAATGTGATAGAGCTATAGTATCAGGGTGATGCTTTCCTGTCTCGAGGATCTGATTGGAGTGTAACTACCATCTTGACCTCCTGACGCCTGTAATTGAGAGCATTTTAGAGGTATTGTAGCAATGGCAAATAACTGGGAATGCAGCTCAGATGGGAAAATGGAGAGATTTATCCGTGCTGCATGTACCTTACATGACAGCCACTTACTCAGTGTGTGTGTGTGCACATAATGTTGTTTGCTTAGCTCTTTGGTACAGAACACAATGCTGTGATCCCACACAAATGTGTCTAAATCAAATCTCTTGCAGGCTCATTTTGTGTACTATCTGTCCCTTCTCATCCTCATGTTGACAAATTCTATAATAAAATATGACAGTTTGCACATAGACCATGGAGATTATTGAATTGTTGGCTCATTCTGAAGATTAATCTGGGCCAACATATTCCTTGTGGCGTTGTGAAACAGCATAGCCACTAATGGAATGATTTATCCCTCTAATACAACCACAACACTGACTCTGGGTCGAGAATTCCTCACACCAATGTGAGATTGTCATATTAAACACTATTTGATGAATGTTTACCATACAGGGCAACCATGAAAACTCTGACCAAATCCCATAAACAAATTTGACTGTGCTCACAACAAATGGCCATATTGCATGCAATTGAGCATCACGAATATCCCCCGGTGGCACAGAAACAGTTCCACAGAAGCTTTAGCGTCTCCTACTCTAGACTGTTTGTAGCATAGGCGACGGGTGCTTATTTTAATACAGAAAGTCACACTTAGTATCTCCCATCGGCCAATCTTCTCATCTACTCTGCAACCAACAGCTCAGGAGAAGAAGTTTCACTATCCGCCAGGCGCCAGGGAAAGATGAAGATGCACATTTCAATTTAAATATACAGACAAGATATATGGACTAGTTCTTGCACAGCCTGCATGCAGTCTGTACACTTTATGTAAATTCTGAGATTGTTGCCTTTTTGGGGTCAGTTGTAATTACTGTGTGGATGTCAGTGGAGTGGTAAACAGGAGCTGTGTGTAACTGCACGACTGAAAGGAAATACGACAAGAAGGCTGCATGTCGCTCTTGACCACAACCTGAGATAAAGTGGCTGGAAGTCTGAGACCTGGCCCTGAAAGCTGATGCAGGCTGTGGGTCTTTGTAATGCAGTGTGTGTGTGTGTGTGTGTGTGTGTGTGTGTGTGTGTGTGTGTGTGTGCGCTCTTGTATGTCTATCTTTATGAGTCCTTTAAAGGACTGTTTGAGGGTTAAGACGTAGTTTTACGGTCAGAATTAGGTTGAAAATAAGTAAAGGGTAAGAGTTGGTTTGTCATTTAAATGTGATATTTAAGGTTAGCAGTTACTTAGCAGACTCTTTTTTTTAATTACTGATTAAAGGAATTGTTCTGAATTTTGGGAGACATGAGTATTTGCTTTCTTGTCAGAGGACAATGACTTTCTGGAGTCTTAGCGTCACCGCAAAGTTGCCAGGGTACAAAGAGAGACTCTTGGAAGTCACTGCTAGCTTCCAAGAGGTAGTTCAGCACAGAACCAGCTGTAAAAACACAACTTGCTGTTTTTACACTTTAATGTACAAATTGAACAAACAAGATTGTTAATTATTGAGCTTTAAAGGTGCTGGTAGCTGGATTTTGTTCCATACAGACAGAGCCAGGCTAATCGTTTCCTGCTGTTTCCAGTCTTTATGCTAAGCTAAGCTAACTATTTCTTGGCTCCAGCTTTCCGCTGAACATGGAGATTCCTATGATCAACTTAAGTTTAAAGGATAATTCTGGTGATATTTCATGAAAAGACCAAAATCAACAATGAATTGATCATACTAACAAGTGTTACCTGTACTTGCAAAACCCAATATATCGTATTCCTTTGTGCTATTGATATATTGATATTTTTCCATTTTTTTCCAGAAACCATGAAAACAGATAGGGTGACTTTAGTGTCCAGCTGTTTTAAGAAATTATTCAGCCTTTTTTATAAAATGTGTGACCTATTTTTTTTTTTTTTTTATAGATTAATGTCTTCAGTAAGAACAATGGGGCTTGTTGCTGAGAGTATTGAGAGGCTGTCATGTTTTTGGTTTTGGTTTTTCCTGCTGACAGTAAAAAGTAGATGGAACCTTTTTTTTTCTACAAGTAGAGGACATTTGAACTTTTACATTAATACAGCTCTTTTGTCTTTTTAGTTGTTCTTCCCTGCTTTTACAAGTAGATTTTTGGAAAGTGGTTCACCCTGTAAAGTGCTCCTCACCAAGTCATGCGCTACAAATGGATTTTAGTGGCTTCATATGACCCATGTTCCTGCAGGCAAATGTATTAAGTAATTTCAGGCAAAGTGGAGGAGTGGAAATGAATGTTAAGGGCAGGGGTGTTGGTACTGCTGCCTGTACTCAGCCTTGTGTTGGTCCAACCTCATGTCAGCCCTTCAGCAGCCCACACATCATTAAGTGGAGGAGCTTTTTAAGCTGATAGCGCTGCTTCCCCTGGTCATTCAGGTCATTATCACTATAGGGCCTGCCTTCCACATGCCGCCAGTGATCCCCAAAACGTACACTTCCAACCCCTGAGGTCTTCAGGTCCATTAAATCAGCGGTGCTCAGAACAGAGATTTATGTATCGCCCCACAGCTCATGTGGTCAACTCCTTGATATTCTAATGAGGACAGGGGAAGGCCAACTGGGAGAAAGAATGGATTTCCAGCAAGAAGTCTTATGATTTACTCTGTGTCTAGACCACTGTTTCAGAGGTGATGATGGAATAAATAATAAAGTTATATGCAAATCCATGAAGCCCATTTTGAAATCAACTGTCTTTAGCAGACATTTTGGTTTCTTTCTCTTGCCAGTATCAAAACTATAGGAACTTTGGATGTGTCTTCCAAAAGATGAAATCCCAAAATGTTAAATCATGTCAAAGATTTTCAAATTTTTAACTTTTTTGAGCTGAGCTGATAAAAACTGCAGATTGTTTTAAAAGAATCCAAGGGATGACCTATATCTTCCTGTGCTAGAAGTCTTTTTTTTTTTTTTTTTTTTTTTTTATGTCCGAAGCATATTTGGCTTCATCAAATGCTTATAGACCACAGGGACTGAAACAGGATCTAAAAATGCAGCACAGGATCCACAGCACTCTGACAGGAAATGTCTTATTGATAACAGGATCTTGGGAACACTGATACTTTGTAATAGTCAGCTTATTTCCTGATGTAAAGATGTAATTCAGTACAGATAATCCTTCAGCTGACATGATGTGCACAGGGAACAGAGAGTAATTATAAATGAAGTCTTCTTAGGGGATGTAGTGATTATTCCTATCATTATCACCACATTCACATTTTGTGAGTTTTTTCAGATGGGAAATAAACAAATAAACAATGAATCTAAAAATGGAGGGTTACGTTAGTGATTTCAACATGGTTCCTCTTAAGTAGAAAGTGAATCATAAAACTACTTTGAATGAGCTTTTGCTCCAACCTTAGATATTACGTTAGATTACATAAGTTCTTGAGCATTTTATGGTCATCCAAAGTATTTGCCCCAAGTTTTGATTACTAAGGTAATACTGGGCTTTAATGAATTTACTCTAAAACCTTCATTCATACTGTAGGTGTTAATCTGTTGGTGATTAAACTACAAAGCTGGTCCATAACACAAACAGAGAAAGACAAAACGAGAGGAGCATTGTAAGGCATGTTTTTTATTCAGATTTCCTTCATTCAACAACAACCCCCCTGATTTTGGCTGATTTCCAGTTTATCTGGGTTCAGTGTGTAATTCAGTTCCTGGTCTAAAACCTCCTCTCCACTTGAACATTTCCACAACAGTATAACAACTGTAATTGGTCTCCTGTGGCTTTAGAGCCCCTTGCCTGTTCTTCCATTAACACCACCACAGAGCTGCCTGGCTGCTGTCCATGGTGGTGATCTGTAGACGATGGTTTTGTGATGGAGGATGCCTCCATGCTGCTCAGCCCTCTGTCACACACACTTCTTCATACTTTCTCCCGTCTCATGCATGGTTGTTATAATATGTTTTGCCATGTTATAACAGCATCATGAAAGGTGGTATGGTTTTGTGCTGGTATGGTTTCCATATTTGAATAAAAAATAAATAATGTACAATTTAAATTGTTTTAACATGAAATTTGAATTTGAATTAATTTGCAACTGGCACTTCGAGGTTACCACTAACATCATAGCTGCCTGAACAAGATCACAAATTGTGCATTTGTTGTTTCTTCCTTAAGACACATGAGTGCTTGGTGATGCCTTGTTGCTATTTCGCCAGCGCAGCCCAATTGGGAATTGTCATACCTACACAATGTCTTTGGGTATTATATACGACATTTCACTGTTCAATTATTTATGGTCCAACATCAGTGCAATGCGGCAAAGAAATAACAGAAAGAAAGTTGAGGGTTGCTGCACAGACTTTATTGTTCTCTCTACATTTCTTCAAAGCTCCACAGAGAGCAGTATCAAGGTTGTCTTCACTGGCCACCCACTGTAATCAGTCATGTGCCTCAGTGTGATTTCAGCATGGATATATGTGATGGCAGGTCTGTGGAGGGAAAAAGAAGACAAAAAAATAGGCTTATTCTGTGCTGGGTTCACACAAATACCCTTAACTAAATATCAATCATATATTTCTTGTTAACAAAAGCAAACTCTGTCCTTTGTTCCCTTTAATTAGCTGCAGCAGAAGTTGGAGGAAATTCCCCAGACCTGGATCATTAGTATCTTCAGAGTGCTCTGCCACTTAGCTCCCTGTGGTTTCACTAAATTCACACTTTACTCTCTGTAATGAACCCCTTTGCATCCCTTTCCTCATCAGGCCTTTTGGTTTAAAAAAAAAATAAAAAATAAATAACTGCAGAGGGAGCTAAAGGGTGCCATATTGTCGCCTTTCACCACCACCCACCGCTAAAAGCTTCTAATCGCCGGCTTGCAGGGGAAGTTTGTGCAGAGGACGTGCAGGGTTACGCTGTTCATCCAGCTCATAACTGGATCAGAGAAACCAACAATTCAGAAACAAGATGTGAGAGCAGAGTCAGAAACTCTCCAGATAAACAGCAGCCATAGATGCTGGTCTGAGTTGATTATACAATTCGCCCCACAAAAGCACCCAAAGATGTTATGACAGTCCAAGACGGGGCGTGAACATTTCAAAAAAGGTGGTGATGAGATGGCCAATAAAGACTCCTATTCAGCTAAGTGGATTCAGACCGCACAGTTAAACGTGGATACTTTGAGGTTTGCAGTGGATCACCACTCCTTGGAATAGAAACGCATATGCAATTCGCTGATAAAGCGGCTGCTCCTCTGCTCATCTTCTCCTTTTTTTCCCTCTGTAAATGCATACCCTGATCAGGAGCACCAAAACTGGCCGTGGATCAGCTCATTAAGAGCAACACATCTGCACGTAACTACAAAGGAAACTTCAGTTGCTGAGTTGAAATCGCAGTGACTTGTCATCGCGCGGAAACTTTCTGCTAAACCCAGCTGACTGCTGCAGGCAGACACAGCGGAGCACAGTGTACAGCCGGTATACAGTAGACTGTCTCTGGAGAGAGGCTGCGCCTATAGCGCTTTGATTACACACCGGACAACTCTTTTTGAATAGCATTACCACAGGTGGGTGGCGTTTAATCTGGCTGGAATAGCTGGAGCTCAACTGCATGCAATCTTCAGTGAGCGATTATCTACACGTGAGGCTATTCAACTTGCAGGTTGCGAGAAAAAAAAAGACGCAGATATATTCCTGGTTATTGGCAGTGTGTGTGCGCGCACGCGTATGTGTATGTGCGCGCGCCCGTTCTTACTTGCATGAGTGTGTGTGTGTGTGTGTGTGTGTGTGTGTGTGTGAGAGAGAGAGAGAGAGAGAGGGAGAGAGATCAAAGTTGCTTGTTCGGGCGGCTTCAGGTGAATATTCTTGTATTGCAGACTATTGCTGTATGGGACCATGAACTCATCTGCAGGTGCGGGAAACTACCGTAGGGGATCCGCCAAGGGAGAAAAGGTAAAATAAGATGTATTTTAAACCTACTCTTTGCACTTCTTGTTCAAATGTAGCCGGCATTTCTTTTTTTTTTTTTTTTTTTTTCTTTTTTTTTTTGTCACCAGGCTTAAAATGCACAAGATGGCACAGCGTTGTTGGAGTGCTAGTTTGATGCGCAAGGAGACAGTTTTATTTCCTCATGTAGTCCACATGAGGAAATAAAACTGTCTCATGTTAGTTTTAAGTGTCATTTCAGTATCATACGTGACACAAATTTATTTCCAGTGTACAGGATCATTTGTAAAATTTGTTTTTATGGACGTTTGAACAGTACGTGTCAGTATTGTAAAACAAACCCATCTGCTGGTATCAAGGCTGGTAGTTTCCCTGGTACTTTCACACTTGCTTTTAGACTCAACTGGAAAAAAAAAAGATTTGATGAGATACTTGTTTGTAAAGTTCATGGCCTAAATGGAATGACTGTTCACAGCTTCTCCATGTGCAAACAAAATTAGGTTGTCCTGATTAGAGTCTGCCTATCATTTTCTATTCCCTTACAGCTCTGATTTGCTTTGTACATCTGCCAGATTGTGTGCTGCCTACTTTGTTTAGCTGAAGAGATTGGTCCTTTTTTATGTTCCCACAAAGAAAACATCAGAAGCCCAACACACAGGGGGGGACATCTTTTTTATCTAGTCTGCTCAGTAATACCCCAGCAATAGCATTCCCATAATGCCATTTCTGAGCAACACTCACAGAAAGGATCCAAACTTAACTTGAATTACACAGGGGGTGGGGGGGTGGTGGGGTGTATCGATTGTGGCTTCAGTAAGGGACAAAAATATGTTGAGGCGTGAATCAGTTTCTCCCCATGTGTGACTCTGTGGAGGAGCTGTGAAATATTTAGATTGTGACAAATCTGTCTGCCTCTAGGGGGCATGTCATCCCAAAAAATGTTTTCTAATCACAGGCTATTTTTAGATGTTTCTAAAAGGTGAGTCAGACTTAAAGCGCCACAAACCAGACATCATTTTGTTTGAAGATATATAGTCTTTTAAGCTTTAGACTAATTTTTCTAAGACGTCACTGATGTATATCAGTCCACATACAATGAGTCAGTGTATTAATGTAATGTAATTGTAATATAATGTAATTTCTGCATACTGTGTTATAATAGTGTGTAATTCAGTGTTCAGTCTGCTTTTTGTGAGCATTGACTCATTTGTCAGGGCTGCTGGATTGCCATAGATTAGACTGACTCCTTGACTGACTGATATTCGATGTGTTCAGGTCAACTCATGCTGGAGTTAGTTTGCCCTCTGCTGGAAGCACAAAGTCACATATTCACTCAAGATCAGATTTCCTTGCCAAGCTTTTCCAATTTGTCGGCATCTTGACAGATTTTTTTTCTTATTGCTTTACAGGCTTTACAAGCCTCTAGTCAGTTCCTTTCAAACAAATTTTCACCACTGAGAAGAGAAGCCCTCCCGCTGTATGTGACACATTTCCGCTGACACCGTATACTGTATGGATGAGTATTATAAAAGCTTGCACCCTAAAGTCATGAAGTCTTAAGTTTCTGTGACCAAATTTTTGACTCTTTATGGACTCCCAGGCACAGCCTATTAAATTCTATCATAATCTGTGGTCAATTTGCATAGAAAAGAAATCATTAAGCCAGGCTGTGGATATCCGAGCTTCCTCCCCTTTTCTGGGGGCAGAACAAATTTGGAGGAAATGCAGACATGTCTTCACTAAAACTCATTACATCTGATGTGGTTGTTATGATCCTGCCCTTAGAATGAGAGAGCACTGAATCATAGTTTTCTTCTTCTTCTTTTCTTCTTGCTCCCCTTTTTTTCTCCCCTTAGTTTTTTTTTCATTGAGAGATGTATTGAGTAATTGCAGCAATCATCAGCATTATAGTCACAACCACGAAAAAAACCTGCTGTGTCAAAATCTCAGGTCATCAGTCACTTAGTTTCAAGCTTTTAATCCCATCAATTCTTTTATGTTATTACATCACTTTTAATCGTACCCTTTCAGTAAGTTAAAAGTTTTTGCAATTTATATAAGAGATACGATGTTGCGGTTGGTGGGAATTGACCTTAGCAGAACACAAAAGTAAATTGTTCTTACTATAATATTGTGATTAGTGGCTTTTATCATGCAACATGTGCTAATATGCAAAATATTTCTATGGCTTAATTTTGAGCCATTTGAATGTCCCGAATTGTCTCCTTTGGATTTTAAATTAAGTTATTTATAACCTCGTCACTTTAAGCTTTTTGCAGTGTTTGTTGTCAGTTTTTAAGTTGCAGTCAAGTGTTTTTGATGTTTTCTGTGGCGATTATGTCCCTGGCATCTTCCATAATGAAACGTTACCCAAGAGGATACACAAATCCAAAATAGCCAAAAATGCTTTGTGGAAACTAGGCTGTCACATGAACCTTTTGCATCAGCAGATTCTAGTATCTTGTAGTGTTTTAGGACATCACACACACACGCACTGCTGTTGTAATGCCACAGAATCCGATTAACAACCAGATTTCAAAGTGCATCTTAGAGCCACAATTTGAAATGCATTAAAATCAGATCGAAAGGTTACGCAGCATCATTTAATCATATTGAGACCTGGCCTTGATTGAATCATTGGCATTCATTTGTACTTCAGATGCCATCGAGCTGAAAATACGCTTCATATTTTGCCTCACGGTGTCTTGTCTCATCTGTTGTGCTGGCTGCTTCTGGTGTTGCCTGATGCCTGATGTTTTCGAGGCCAGTACCTTTCTCCAGAGTCTAGACTTCCATCATTTGCATTTACTGAGAGACTGAGCGGCAGTCAGTCAGTCAGCTGACAGTGCTCTCTGTTTCCAAGATACGAATGGCAATGTTTCAGTCTCTGCAAAAAAAACATTCAGGTTGCCGTACTGTTTCAAATGTTGAGGCACACAAGAGTTTGTAAAATGTTTTATAGATTTATTTGTACGGTCATGTTGTATTGCGTTTATTAAGTATTTAAGTTTAGTTTTTTTTTGGTGGAGAACATGATGATAGCTTGAATCTGTTTGATCAGGTTAGTTTGGAGTGAATCTGTATCGGAGCTGCATGAGAGTGTGTGTCAAGGATTTAGTGGTACCTTGAGCAGGAGCTGAATGTTAAGGTTCCCCGGAGTAGAATCACATAGGCAAACTTTCACAGTAACAATTTGTATGCAGCAGGAATATGTACGGATGAAATGCCTTTCAAAAGCATTCTGTATTCATCTAGTGAGCCCTCTGTATTTCTGCACTGAACCATTGCACTTTGAATCGCCTGCTTAAAATGTTTGTATTGCTGCCCACAGCCACTATTAGCTGTTACAAAATGACTTTCATTTTCTTGATCTGCACACACACGATACTCCGTTCACATTTTGATACCATCTGTTTATTTTATCCAATGACCGTATTGAGAGTGATAATGCAGTGGCGAACAATAGCACATTGTTCAACGAAATGAAATTCGGAGACAGAGAAACAACCGGAGACGCCCGGCAGCCAGGGACAACACCATTCAACAGCAGTCGTTTGTCACCGCTAACTGCTGTGCTGAGGTTTGGCTCTCCGGGGAAGGTTTGCTGTAGATGAGAACCATGTTTATGAAAGCTGCACAGGTTTTGCAGCTCCTGGCCACCCTTGAGCACCTAAAGCTCTTCATCCTGGGCCCAATCATGCTCTTGCATTGCTCCCTGGGGTGCAGGGTTCATCTGTACCTGTCACCTGTAACAGATGACCTGATAGAGCTCTGTCTGTTGTAAACCCTGCTTGCATCTCGCTGATAAAGACACATAGTCGCCCGATATGCACGTATTCCTGGACTCATTCCTATTCTGACAAACAGCGTTGTGTTCTCTATTCATATCCTTGCACCACTGCCCTTCCCTGAGCTCAAAGAGGAGCTGTTCTGAGAAGCATACCAAGTACAGCGGTATGCATCTATGGGATCCACAGGGAGGGGTGCTGGAGGAGGAATGTTGGGGCCCTTTGAGTCACTTTGCCGGGGACAGGTAGTGTCATCTGGCTGAAGGTCAAGATCAGAGCTGGGGTGGGCTGAGGACATAAAGGTTTGATGCCATCATGGGACAAGGTTGTGAACTGTGTTTAGATTACACGCTCAAACTGCACAGAAGCACACACAAAGAAATACTAATGCACGTCTTCACATATACTCTCATGCACATCGTCACATAAATCCTGTGAATGTGTCCATTTGGGTTTAGACCTCTGTTTTATGAGGTTGTCAAGCCTAATCTTTCCTGCAATGTGCGTCTCACAGAAAAAAAGCAATAGGAAACACACTATCTGGGATTATTTGCCCTTTGCAAACCACATAGAGTTGTCTGGGATTTAACAGCCTTATTTATTGATCAGTTTATGATTGATCAATTTAATTCAGCAGGTAGAGACACTGGTTAGGCAGGCGCTCTTAGATAAGCCAGAACCTGAACTGATGCTTTAATTATCCCCACCGTATTGAATAATAAATCCAGCTTTCTCTTTGGATCTAGAGAACCATATATGCTTTAGGCGTTTACCTTGAAAATGCTGATGTGTCTGATTTGGAAAGAACAAAATGCACACAATCATTGGGATATTTAAGTTGTGGTATTAACCAATACGTCTCCCTCACTTTGTCTGTGCCATCGATCATAGACTTAATTAATGATTTTGTTTTGACAACAGCCCTTGAAATGCTTTAATGGCGGCTCACGTTCTGCCAAATCAGCAGGAGGTGACAAATGGAGGATATTAGTAAATGGATGTAAACGGTGCTCTACAGGAAAGTAAATAAGTAAGGAAATTCTAGCCGCGCATTCTTAATCTTCTGTCAGTATGATAAAACACTGCATCACCTCTTTGCTCTACAGCAATAACAGCGCTGACCTTTTACACTAATTGCAATTATCGTGACTTACTGTGAGCCAGCAATGTCCATGATCACAGGAGTGTATGTCATGGCTGTTAATGTGACAAAAATGAATGTGGAAGATGACCAATCAGGGGCCTGTTTAACGGACCCTGGGGAAATGTCATGGCACAAAATCGGCTTGTTAACAGCAGTGGCTATAACTACAACCAGCATGTATTGCATTAACTCAAAAGACTTTATTATTCCCTGGTACAGTCGCCAAAGCAATTATTCTCTCAGATGAAACCTTATCTCCTGTGGTGTGCATGCAAATATGAAATATACTTATCTCTAACCCCACTGTAGAGTATGGCTTCACATGTTGGCCCGATTAACACAGTAAAACCCTGTATATGCAGCTGTCCTCTTTTGTTCTTGTATTTATTAATTAGATTTTTGATTTTTTATCATCTCATGTTCTGCGACTTTACTGTCTGCCTTTTAACAAAGTGTAGCTCTTTATCAACTCTTGCTGTCACCATGGGTTTGTTGTCTGCGTGCAAATCAAACATGTAAAATATGAGCTGAAGCCTGGCAGCCATTAGTAATAAACTGCTGCAGCTGCAGGGGGGAAAGACTTACTTTAAACGGGTCCATGAGTCACAGTTGAAAAGAAATTCAGCTGACTTTAAATATAAGTATTTATGAAGCACTGTGAAACCTCAAACCAGTTCCTTCCACAGGGTATAAAACATACCGCTGTCCATGAAATAATAGGCATCCTAACTTTACTTTATTCACTTTCCCCATGAATAATTGGCAAGGTCATATTGAAATAGTGCACATTTTGCTCATGAATGTTAAATTAAATCCCAACTTCCATATCTGTGAAGTGTAAAATGTGAGGCGCTGTTCTGCAATATGATAGCGCCTTGATGACCTTGCACCACATATGTCTTCCATGCTCGCACTGCCTGAGCATCTTGATTTCACACACAAGCCAAAAGCTGGACAGCAGCATCAATACAAGCCATGATTCAGCCCCTGAGTCCATAACTGACCGAGGATTGACTGTGGCTCGGCTTGTGATTCACTGCTCTTGGAGCTCTCCGCGAACCATTTTTAATGAATGAGTTATGAATGTTTTGCTGTTCGTGCTGTCTGTGCAGGTCTTCTCAAGGTGCGGTGCTTCTTTCCTCTGGCTTGTGTTGTATCCAGTTGAGCAGATGAGATTACTGGAGGAAAAATATCACTACTCCTAGTTTTATGAAAAAAAAAAAAAAAAAGGCCATTTCATTTCTCTTTCTCATGACTCCATGCTGTGGGTTGGTTAAACAAACTGGTTACTCAGTTTCAGCCCGGGGTTCAATACACAAGGCACAAACTATACATAAATAAAGCAGCACTGTTGCCCGTGCCAGGCTTCTGTCCTGTTAGCATGGCTTGATGGGCGTGCGTGTGTGTAGCAGGGGGGTTATATTTTATGATGTGGAGGACAGGCAGCATAAATATTACTTGTGCTTAATCACAACCCAGCTGCAAAGTCGACTTGAATTGATCCATTTCTCCGTAATATGTGTACACACTCAGATTGGGAAAACACACGCACCCACCCACACACACACACACACACACACACACACACACACACACACAAACACACAAACACACATACTGAAGGAAAAAATGCCTAACAGGCAGTATTGGTACTGATGTGCCGAGTAGCATTTTGTATTTGTTGTTTATATATACAGTATGTGTGTATGCGTGTGTGTGTATGTGCGCACGCGTGTCTAATTTACTTACACTATTGGACTCTTCACCTTTGCTGAGAAAAGTCTTATTGAGAGAGTTTACGTGTGTGTGAGAGAAGGAGTAAGTGAGCGAGCCAGGGAGGGAGGGATAAGGAGCGGTTGGAGCAGCCTGAGCGGAGGAGATGCCCCCCCCCCCACACCCAACACACACACACACACACACACACACACACTCCCGCACTCCCATCCCACCCAGTTGCCCCCTGTGGAGGCGATGCCAGTGTCTGTGTGATTGATTCACCCTGGAGAAGAGAGAGGGAGGCGTTCTGGTCGGGCTCCTGGACCCCCAGTTCATCCTCTCCCTTAGCTGTAAGGGGAGGGAGGGAGGGAGAGGAGAGGAGGAGGGAGAAGAGGGGGAGGGTGGGGGGAGAACTTCTCAGACACCTCCAGCAGCCCCAACTTCACGGCACAAAGGTGTGAGCACAGCGAAGGGGGGGAAAGGCAAGTGGCACTTTTCAACATGTCTGTACTCATAGCCACCCAGCTGAAGATAGACACCAGCACTCCTTCCAGAAGGGTAAGGGGCCCTTTTTAGCATGCACGGCACGCTGTAGGGGGATGTCTGTGTTTATGGGTGAGTCTCCTGCTCCTGACAGAAAAGGCTGCTGGCTGTTTCTGATAGCAGCTGAACAGGCAGGAAGGGAGCGGCAGGTCCTGATGTCCCCTCTGAGGATCTTGATGGACAAACGCCTCGCCCGTTTAATTTTCTTTCAAGCGCTGACTTCCAATGAATGGTTGGTAACATATGCTGTGGAGAATGCTTAGTGCCTCATTGTAATTCTTTGTGATGTGTTGCCATCTAATGACTTCAGTGAGAACTGGCCATCGTGGGGGAAAAGTTGGATAGAAGTACATATGCATTGTTGTGTGAGAGATTTGGATGTTTTTTTTAAATGAATGATTTGTGTTCCTCGCTGGCATGTTCTGAATTTAAACACTTTGTTCACTCTTTGTTCATGTGAAAATCCATTTAATGGCTTTGAAGTCGGCTAATTGCTCAGCTTTGACTAAATGCTGACTTTATGCTGTTCTCATGCTTACATGCAAATGGAGTGTGAGGGGCGATTGATGAATTGAATTGAATAGAAGTTTAGGATAACTTTTGTTGTTCTCAAGGTATTAAAGTGATATAAAATGTAAAACCAGACACAATCTTTTTATTTTTATTTCTTGTTGTTATTAGATAAAGGAATGGCTAAATCCATCTCCAGCAGAGAAACACTTACATGTGCAAGGTAATAATTTCTCCGTGCCCGAGAGGGTCAAATCTGCACTTGAGATCACAAGAATGCATGTGAGTGATGAATGTAGAGCCGTAAGGAATATTAATGGTTAAGGGGATGTTACAGTACATTTTGAGGCAACAGAAAAACCATGCAAGCAATCACTGGAAAAAAAAAAAAACAGCAGGAGAGGCAGAGTGGTTTAAATTACTTTTCATGTGATAAGCTCTTATTTCATTCATCACATCCTCTTCTCAGCTCTTGTTTTGCCCCACGCACTTTCCATTTCCACACGGAAACACACATGCGACAGTACATTTTTTTTTTTTGTTTGGCGTCTCCACTGCCTCTCTCCCTCCTTCCTTCTTCCTCTTCCTCCTCTTCCTCGTCATCTGCTGCAACCACAATCCACAATTGTATTCTGCTGCTCCCCTCAAACGTAGCCACAGTCTATTCTACCACATCAGCTGACATTAAACTCCATTTCCTCAGTGACTTATCTGCTGCCATTTCAATTACTGCTCACTACATGGCTTCCCTTCATCTGTAATTTACTGGAAGATTCAGCACTCATTTTCTGTAGAAGATAATATGCCAGTTCCAATAGGAAACATGCTCAACTAGTTTCAGTCATGGAAAGCATACCGTTTTATTTTATTAACATTTATGTGAATTTATGGAAGGGTTTTCATAAAAATACAGATATCTATCTATCTATCTATCTATCTATCTATCTATCTAAAGTTATAATTTTAGGCGGATGTAAACAGGAAGTAGTCTACAGTATAATATCACCAGTTAGTCAGATGTGGGTCACAATTTCAGCCACATTTTTTAGCCTACATGTATTTTTGCACTTAGGTAAATTGGCACCGTTCAACTGGATTAGCTTGTAGCACTTTCCCCGGGATGTACAGACAACTATCAACTAAATATTTCTCAGGATTCTCAGGCAAGTTCTGTAGTAGAGCATCTTTTTTCTATCATTTCTTCGCTCAGTGGACATCGGAGATGACACCACATCTGAAATCATGTCTGAGTGTTCAGATATGCCTTGGAGGAGAAGTGAGATTTTGGACGCTAAGTGCGGCAGACGAGCACAACTGGATGTAAAGTAGCCTAACTGCCTCCATGAATTATGTGCGTCACAGCGACTGCTGCTGGGGTTGATCATGTTTGTAAGTGGGACAAATCAATGGGACAAACTAAGATAACTAAAATCCCTTTGTTTTTAGAACATAGCATGCATCTGTCTCTTTCACCTCATGCAGTATCTTTGTCTCACGTCTCTTCCCCCTTGAGTAGGCGCGCATCACACTTTGAAAACCTCTGATATAGAAGTATTATGATGATGTGTAATTCCTGCTTGAAGACTAGTTCTGATAATTAGACAAATTCAACGCACAAGATTAATTTTAAATGGACTTGTGATTATTGTTATTCAATATGAGAGCAAAATACTTACAGCTCAGTAATGGATGACTTGAGGACAGCCTTAAGATATTATACATGTTTCACGTCCGCAGTAAAGCCGAGCATGTAATCCGACACAGGCAGCAGGATGATAAAGAAACTTGTTGCCATGGTTGGCTATGCTCAGCATCAAGGGAAATCATTAATGTCCGGCTAATACCAAATGGAAAATTGTGCAAAAATGCGATTATGGTGGGCTGTAACTAAATCCATTCTGTTACATGTATGTAGAGAGGCGCAGTCATTACCTTGTTCAGCTGAGTGATGTTTGGAGGAAATTAGATATTACTACGCTCCCACTACACATTGATTGATCTGTTTACTCTTCCATCCAATTAATTTTGTTGTGGTGTGTAGCATGCTGATGGAAACAAGTTGGCTTGCAATGACATTTCAGTTAATGCAAATGCATTAATGTGTGCATTTAAATTGAATTACAATATATATGATATTATGAATCATGCACAAGTGCGGCTGTGGTGTGACACTGAACTGCACCACAAGCTATTCACCCCAATCATGCCTCAGTTTCACATATTCTTGAAGAAGAAAATACTATAAATGGATTGAATATACAGTTTTCATAAGGTGTGATAGTAACTGTTCAAGCAGAAAACATTACAAAAAGCTTTATTTGTTACAATACCACTTTCTTTTCCATGTTGGATGACAACTTTTTTGGTTCCAGTTGAGTCTTTTCTGTGAACAAAACTGGTATAAAGTTGCTGTATTTTTTACGCAGAGGTGGGATTTTACCTGCAGGCTGCCTCAGAGTACTCCAGCTCTCCATGGAGCACGTGATCACTAGTATTTTGGCATTATTTCATTTCCGCAACGAGGGAAAAGTAAATGGCTTCCCTCTGGTCCTTGTATAATAAAAATAACAACCGTGCATTTTCAGGTTGTAAATTTTCCAGTAACTTTTGTGCATAAACCCCTCACGGAAATCAAAAGTAAACTCACCCGCGGGATTTCATTGCATAGCAGAGCCTAATGGCCATCATGTCAGTCGGATTAAAATTCAGCTGTCATGTCCCATATCACAGCTGAAGTAAGTTTTAACTTGTACTGGCTCCAGCAGCTCCATCAGCTACCCGCAGAGGTATTATGTATGCTCCAACTATCATCACCATTATGGCTGTTATTACACGCCGCTCCAAATTTGTACCACCTATAATGCAGGGCTTGACTGCAATGATGTTTGCGAGAGCGGGGGAAAGGCATAGCTCCAGTCAGCTGCTGTATCTGCTTGGAAGCGATATGGGGAGTCAAGCTGAGCCCAGGCTCCCCGGCATGGTCCTGGGGGGAGTGTTAAAGCAGCCAGGCAGTTCACAATAGCTCCCCAACAAGGTGAGGGAGATTAGAAAACATCTATCAGAGAGGCTGAGATGGATGTCAAGTGACTCGGACCTATTTCCCCACGGGTGCGCAGACCCAGGAAAGGCATTTATGAACTAGGGAAACAAATGATGACAGGGACCGAAGTGAGCCACTGTGGAAGAGGAGGCCGCTGGAAGCCCAGATGTTCAGCTCCCCAACATAAATCTCTGCTGAAACTCCAATTAACGCGCACGCAATAGCATCAAACCAAGTTGTGATTGAATTAATTTATGAATCGTACTCACAGTCAAAGGAAAATTGATTTTAAAACGAAAAGCAAGAGAAGGATGGGGATTAACTTTAATTAGGCAAAGGCGGTGATGTCCTATGTCCTTGTTTTTGAATAAATGACCAAACCTTTGAAATCGATACTCTGTATTCCAAATACATATCCTATTATAAAGGTTACATTCATAATTCAGGCCATGAATCAATGAGCCTCCGGCGGCTCTTTCAGAGTTTGAGATGACTCACCATTTGGAAGAAAATTTAATTGAAACTTACTCTTTGTTCAGAGTTGAATACAGAATATTTCCATTTCCACTGTTGTAGTCAGTGTGCCTTAATTACACTTACTCTGCAAACCTTTACGAAACTTGATTTCACCAAATGGGGGGCTGTTTTGAGCTGTGCTTTAGTACTGCTTTGAAGTTGTACTACCCCTGTGAAGATGACCTATTTCCCAGAAATACAGCTCGGAGTGATAGTTTGAGCTGTCACGGTGGGAGGCTGAGGGGTGTTCGCCTGTGGCATTCATGACAGGGATGGCACTTTGACTCAAGACCCCCACCACCACCACCACATATAAACCAATATTCTGCATTTACAAGAGAGCAGCGTTGCTGTGGCCTCTATGAGCATTTCAAGCTTGAAATCACTTGCAGTGGGTAGTGTATGAGCTGAATACCACTTTTGAGTGTGAACTGACTGATAATGTATGATAGAAGGAGGGAAACTGCATAAATTAAGGGGAGGAACAGACACTGTGATGGTTTGGATTATTTCTCTAAAATGGGATTTAAAGAAAAGTATTGAGACTTGAAAATGCTGAGGGTGGGGGGGGTGTTATGTCAGTTGGAATAAACACAATAAATTCCCTTTTCTTTAATCCTGTTGTAGGAGAAAAATATTTGACAGTGCAATTTCTGGATGTTTTAGAAAAATGGGAACAATCTATAGAATTATTGATCTTCACTTAAGCTTCACACCATCCGCTCGATTTGTGGGAGCTGGATTTTTTTTTTTTTTTTTTGAGCAACAAGAGCAAAAACATAAGAATATTTGTTGTTTTACAAGCGGAGCAGACTTCCTCTGGAGGTGGTGTGTGGTCAGCCTGCCCTAATGCAGTGCGCCACGGAGAGGCACTCGAGATCCGTCCTGGGACCGTGTGCAACCATTTGGGAGAAAAATGTATGACCCCGTTCATCAAATCATAAACGAGTGCGATTTGTCAGTCCAGAGGTTCTAGATGAAGGTAAATCCAGGTGAAAGCCTCGCAGCGATGGCTCATGTTTGTGCGTAAAACGGCACGCACACGCACACACACACACACACACACACACACACACGCACGCACACACAGGCATAGAGAGAGGTGCTGCATGACAGTAAGCGCTACAGTAAAGCTGCTCTCAGTGCTGGTCACTTCTCATGCAGCGCGCGTCTGCGGAGAGTACACCACCGGGCTCCCTGCGTCTTCCACACTCTCTGTGCTCGAGGAGGATTTTTTTTTTTTAAAAACAACAAAAAAAACAAAACAACACGCAGAGCCGAAAGTGTGGACACATTATCTCTCGCTCTTTTGTTTTGTGGACAATCACTGCGGGAGGGAGTCTGGTGGGGGAATCGAATATCTTGATCGGAAACTCGGCGCATCCGCCTGCTATCTCGCTGTGAGGCGGCATCAGGAAACTGAAGAGGGCAGACAACGTGTTGTGAATACAGAAGAGAGCAACTATTGACACCTACAGCCCACCAGTCTGCTGCGCGCCTGGACAAAGCTAAAAGGACATCGGCGAGAAGGATTCAGCGTTATATCGGTCTATCACTTCAGGCTGTGTCTCATCCACTATCTATAGAGGTTTATTTACTAAGTATCTTATCTTTTTTTTTTTTTTTTTTTTGCTCCATCCCGGAGGTGAAAACTGGCTGCCTGCCATCGGTTCTGCTCGAAGCGCACAGAAAACCAATAGATCTGACAAAAAAAAAAAAAAAAAACGAAACAGGCGAGATCCATTTGTGGCTCTGACATGCTGTAAGTTGTTTTACCTGGACTGGACCTATATTATGGCTTCGCTGTATCAGAGATTCACTGGGAAGATCAATACGACCAATTCCTTCCCGCACCCACCTGAGGCCAGCCATCTCCTCGGTGGACAGGTTGCAGACGAGGAAAACGCAGCGAAGACCACTCAGCAACTCGTCGATGGCAGACCCCACGTCCAGTACCGCAAAAAATGCTTGCGGGAGGATGAGGATGTAAGACACTTATGCTTTACTTGCCAACATAACACCCTCCACCCACCCACCCAACCCCCATGAAAAATCTCCAGATGTATAGTTTAGATAATTCCCTTTGAAAGGTACTCCACACACTCTCAGACAAACATGCACGTGCACAGGCCATTATAGTCTATCCCTGGAGATGTGGAAGCTCTCTCTTTGGTTCCACTTTTACAGGGTGTCCAAGAAAGTTTTAAAAGGCTGATTTTTATTCTGTGGCAGCTGCATGTTTGCTTGAATTGATGTTGTGTTTGGTTCCATTTCACTGTTTTGCTTTTTTTGGGGGTTTTTTTTCTGACAATTTGTCTATATACAAAAAAAAGAGGGGCCTGGCGTGGTCGCTGTCTGTGCGTTTTGTCCAACATGAAACCAAAACTGGTAAATATCATCAGATTTTTTTTCAGAGCTGATGATGTGAAGCTCATCACCGCCTGACGTGATTCTCTGGAGTTTTTGTGTGTCTGTCTGCAGGGAGACTGTTGCTTTCGCTCTGGCGCTGTCTGTGGTGCTGAAATTGCAAAGAGCAGGGTGTTTTGGTCACACACACACACACACACACACACTGTGGTAAAATCACTCAGAGGTTCGAAAAGTGATCTTGTGTAGCATTGATTTGGGTTTGATGCTGGTCACTATCGTGGCCGCGACTGTACCGGAGCCAGAAAAAATCAAAAACGTTGTTGAAACGGGGGGGAAGAAGCCTGTGTGGCAGATTAGGCCTCTTGGATGAGTGCTAACATCCTCAAGACCAAACACCAACTCCAGAAGCCTTTGTCTTGTTATTTCTGGGAGTCTGGTGTCTTTTTTCTTTTTTTGGTGTTAGAATCAAGCAACAATCAGCAGACTGGGCGTTTCCACTTGGCCCTGCTGGATTGTGTTCGTCTTTTGTCCGGATTACTTCTGTACATCATTGCTGTTGTAATTTTTCTCATTCTGCATGAGGCACAAATGTAATTTATGCTTGAAATTGAATACTTTAGATCAGCCAGCAGCAGATTTATATTCTTATTGCCTGAACACTTGTATCCTCTCTGTGCCTCCACCCGGGCCTGGGGAAGTGACTTGTTAACACGTGTGTTGCTTGTTGCAGATGACACCAGTTCAAACCTCCAGCAAACACCAGTACACTTCACTGGCCTTTCATCTTCAAATGGCTGCCAACAGTGCGATCATCCTCTGAATTATTGATATCTGCCACATTGAAAATCAAGTGATAAGGTTGGCATCAGCCTGAGCGCTGACACTGCTGTCAACAACAACCCTAACCCTCCCAACATCAAGCTTCTTATGTTATGAGGAAAGATTTTGAAATCATGACAGTTAAACCTTGAGATTGCATTTTTAGAGTGTCACCAGCTGTTGTTGTACTGCCGGATTTCCAACATATTTGTTAGCTTTTCACTGTTAACCTTGAGGTCACCTTTCGTCCCGATGTCCCCCTGAGTCGTGCTGAAGCATGAAATTGCCTTTTGCCTCAGGAGAAGGGCCAGTCCATTTCAAGGAGTGCTATTTCCAACCCCTCCCTCCTCCAGTAAAAGTTTGAATGAACTATTGTTGTTTCCTTTTATTTTGCAGAGGTGAAGGGTAAAAAAAATGACTTGGAAATGTCATGTGCTTATTTTCATTTATCCAGATGTTTAGCTGCACAGTCCTTCAGTATGTTTCTATAATCCCGCAGTTCCAGGTGCAGGTTGAGCTGTTCGAGGCAGCGTTTTGCTCAAAACTGGGGAAAAAAATAGAAAGAATGCTTTTGTAAAACAGTTTTTATAAACAACTGTTTAATTTGTTTACTGCGGCATTTTTCTGAGCTCACAAAATGCAGGCACTGCATCTTTGTTTGTGGGAGAGGTGAGTGTGTTGTAGGATTGATTAATTGTTGCTGTGCTCTGTGTGTAAGCATCAGTATTGTGTGGTAGGGTTTGAGTCACAGAGGGAGATATCAGCAGTAGTCCTTTCTCCTCCTCTCCGCACTTTACTGCAAATAGAATCCTGGATTTTCTTAATTCATTGCTGTTTCATGTAAATGTGAATTACGGTGAGATTTTACCTTCAGAATGGCACCCAGCGACACCTTCATGATCCCTCCTGTATTGACCTTTCCCGTGTAGACGGATCACAGCAGGGAAAATGTAAACACTTCTCTTTGTGTTTAAATGTTGGAGTAATGAAAGATGACACATGCGTCTGCGGGAGTCATAGTCAACACATTGTCTGTCGAGTGACACGTATTGATTCATGCAGTTTTTCTTTGAACATTGCAGCTCAACGCTCGCTCGTGAATATCTGCCAACTTCCCACTGAAATAGTTTGATTCAATCTTTTTGTAATTTTTTTTTAGCAACTTTTCCAACAGACTGTGATGCAACACCAGACAACATCTTACAGTAAATCATAAAAGATCAAATCTGTGTACAAAGCAGCTAGTATCAATAAATGAATACAGACCAATAAACATAAAAAAAAGAAATGTAATGTGATATAAGTACAAGAAATGGAGCAGCACTATTTACAGTAAAGCAGCAGGAATATTACTTCCTTCCTTCCGTATTTCAATTAATTCCCTATAAAATTATTATTCCTTATACAATGAGAGATTCAAAAGAGGCAATGTCTGTCATTCATTTTAACCATCCGGCAAAAATAGTCTTTGTCTGATATTTCCAACGGAAGAGAACAATACAGAAAATAATGATAAAAAAAAATCCATTACTGCTTTTCAGTCAAACTTCCCTCATGTCAAAGTAAAATTCCTCATTATCCTCCATTGTGGAGTTATATTTTTAGGATTTGGTGATCTAAACAAACATCTGCTAAGGGAGACTGTATTTTTTGAGTTATGGGATTTATGAACTTGTCAGTTTTTTTTTAATGAGTTTAACATTTTACTGATTATAGCTAATTAAGGCAGATCACAGATTCCTCCCTCAAGCTACATCTCAAAGCTTTTAACACCTTCTTTACTTTTAATCACTGATTTCAGCTACTGACTCATATCAGTAGATACGTTTATATTTGATTCTGTTATATTGGTTTTTATGTCATTTATCATCACAGACATTTAGTATATATTAGAAGCAAACATAACATTTTTAATCAATGTAACTAACAGCTGCTGCTTGCTTATTATGATGCATGTGAGGGCAACTGTGAATTCATATGTAACTATAAGCACCAGACAGTACAGATAAGCTCATTTCCCACTGGGCTCCCTTAATCTGAAACATGCATGCTGCTCTTTAATGTAGTAGTCTTTTTTTTCTGCTCCTAGGCCACAGATTTGATTAAAAGTGCGCTGGAAAAGTGTTTTAATTTTACTGTTGAATGGCTGCTCCTGCATAAAAATTTCCAAACCCTATACACCAGTGTCCTTGTAACATAGAGAGAGTGCGATATTCTCCCTGAGGATGCCAGTGGCAAAGAAGTGGTTTTGAAACAGTGAGGTTACACAAGCTTCATCTCTGGGGACGAACACAAAGAGCTATGAGCTCTATGATTTCTTTTTAGAGATTACTGGATTGTTTTTGTAGTGTAACCATTGCATTTTTACGATGCATTTCCAGCTTTTAAAGCATTATTATACCAGCATGGTTGTCATCGTTTAATTAACTTAAGTTTCATGTTGGTAAAACTGTACTTCATCAAAGGTAAATTCCCTGTCTGCATAATTTTGTTATCCTGGTTTGGATCTCGGGGAATTGGAGTTCAAAAGAAGTAAATCATAAATCACCCAGACTGCGTGACTTCAGTGTAAAATTTAATTCACATTGGTTATACTTCTGCCCAGGGCTGACACACACATACACACACACACTGTCTGTGCTCATACGCACTTAACTGTGCCTTCTACTTAGAGATACTCCAGATCTGAGTTAGACAGTTTGGCTCGGTTCCCAAGTCTTAGTTTAGCTCTGTGCTCCAGCCTTTGTCTGTAAGGTCCGGTGCTTGTATAAATCAGCCAGATGGATCTCAACAAGAACAGCCAGATAAAAGAAAGAGAGCAGCGAGATGATATAGGCTGCTCTCATTATCTCTGTGGCCACACTAATTGTGTGCTTCAGGTGATGACTGCTTACTGAAGGCGGCTACTGATTTTATTACCTGCTGCAATCATCATCAAAATGACTATTTGCCCCAAGATTACCCTCCTCTTATAACACAGGCGGGGCCAAAAGCCAGAATGTGCATTTTAAGATACTGTTTCTGTTTTTTGTGGCTTGGTTAGCAGTTGAGCGATCACAGGAAATGAGGGGAAAGATAGATGGGCAGTGACGTACAACAAATGTCCCTAGTAAGTTTCAAACCACAGGCGTAGCAGTTCAAGGTAGTCGTAACGTAAAGGTCTTGTGGTCACATTTTACCTGTTGTTTCATCTGGCAGTTACTCTTGTAACAACTTATTATACTGACACAGTTGTAGAACATAGTATATACAGTGGATGGTAAATTTGACATGATCTGTGTTCAAAACAAACCTCTTTAGTTACAAAAACACACACAGCAGTGAAACTAAGCTGCGAACACGACATTAGCATACCATCACTTTACATTGATATGTTGATGTTGTTAGCGAACAGATGCATATTTACACATCCAGCAGGTACAGAGTAGAACATCACAATTTATTTTGAGTTGTATTTGTGTTCATATGATGCACATGAGTCTAATATTCACTCTCCTTTTAGCTCTGTTTTAGTCTTCACCGACTCCTGAGGGAAATATCTGGTTCTTTAGCTATTTGATATACCCCACTGTTTTCACCAGCAAGTTGCTAACTGTGTGTATGCTAATGGTTCTGGGCAGGTTGCATGACGAGAGCTGCGAGACTGAACCATAACAGTAAAGTTGCAGGCCATAAAACCTAAGCAATCAGCTGAAAGACGGTGAACCGCTTTATAGAGCTAAGAGGAGCTGTAGAGTCAAGTGATAATTCTCTGTGGGTTCGTTACTATGAGCTAACCCTTTCTCATAACATATAGTCGTCTGATTCATTGTTAATAAAAACATATAGACTGCAGCAGGTTGAAGGACCTGGATCATAAAGCTGATCTCAAAACCTCATTGATCATTTGGTCTGAAATGCAAGATGCAAATGATGCTCCACACAAATTAAAAAACAAGTATTAAAACCTATTTACAGGTGGATAGAAGATAAACTGGATAACATTAAACATAAAATAAGTTGAAACAAATGACGATTAAAGACAATTAAAGAAAAAATACAGCTCAGTTTAAGGTCACTGACTATTCAAAGTAATATATAGCAAAGGCCCCACATGGCAATTCTGCTGTCACCCAGTGCAGCTCCTCCCCTCAGGACAGCACAGCATCCTCAGCAGGACCTCTTGCTCAGTGTTGCCATGGTTGCAAAGGTGGAGAGGGTAAGGCTGTAAGCTCTGGGAACACACACACACACACACACACACACACACACACACACACACTGCTGCTGCTGCTTGCTGGTGGCTCTGACTGCCATCTGGAGATGACGCAGGTCTCACACTGCACACTGGGCGTCCTCAGTCAGCTGTGTCACGCAGCACACTACGTCCACCGTAACGAGCATGACGTGTTTATTTCCCCCTTTCAGTCTGAATAACAGTTGTTCCCCTCTGGCTCCTGATGAATATAAGCTTCCACTCCTGTTTCTGAGGTTGCTGTTGACAGACTTATTCACTATCGACCTGTTTTTTTGGGGGGTTTTTTCTTCTCTTCTGTTCCCAAAGGGTTTCTCAACAGGTCATCCATCCCCCACCCAGCACCTCAACCCTCTGTTGACACACCATCGATCATCCCTCTCGCCACACTGCCCTACCCCAGCCCCCCCCCACCCATGCACCTCCACAGACCTGTCAACAGCACATCAGCAGGCCGCTCCGCCTCTGCTGCCTTGCTTCGAGACTGTCCCTCTTCCTCTTGGTGATTTACTGTATTATTACACAAGCTGACAGTGGTATTAGTCAGTGCTTAAATACAGAGAGTCTTTATTACCTCATGATGAGACGCGGATCCTGCTGAATGGTTGATGCCGAGCTTCAGTCTCTTGTGGTAGCTTTATTTGCTCTGAAGATTCAAAGACATCAGCTGTCATTAAGCCTCCATTTGCACTTTTATTCCTTCTCACAGATATATTTTCATTTTAACAGCAACTGTAATCATTGTGGTCGAAATTTAGCCAATTAAATATTCATGCAGCCAAAAGAAAAAAAAAATCCACCCCTTTTGTCAGCCTTTGTTTTTGATCTTCTGCTTCAGGATGGCAGTCACATCCTCACTAGCTCAACAACAACACTCCACAGACGTAACTTCACTGTGGATCTTAAAGATTTCTTCTGCTTTTAAACAACTTTATGAGTGTGCAGCTAAATATAACTGTCTTTTAACCCAGCTTGTTCCCTTTTCCTTTTCTCCTGGTGTTTGTGTCTCTGTTTTTTTTTTCTTATTTATAACTTCAGGCGATGTTCTCAGTGTTTTCCTTTTGAGAATTAGCTTTAGTAGTTGCGTGGTTGATTATCAGCAGTGCAGCTCCTTTTTAAGAGAGGAGGAAAGAGCATGTATGGTACATCAAGCATTGGTTTAGTTCTCTGTCCCCTATTTGTTAAAGCTACAGAGTTTTTATTCAGTGGCATTTCATTGATGTTTTAAATACCAAAGATGCAGGAAAACTTTTTTTTCCCCATGTACTGTGTCTGTTTTGCCACTAGAGACTGTGGTGTTCTAGTCATTGCACCACCTCTACACTGTAAAGTACACATAGGTGAACTCAGGCTTTAGTTGGTGTGAGCATACCATATTATTGAAAGACTGTGCATCAGTACTATTAACACAGCTTCTGTGTAGGAAAGCAACTTGAATTTGAAACCAACCAACTGGCACAGCTAAAAATGTCTCACCCACGTCGAAGAAGAGGAAGATAATGTCACCTCTCATTAGGATTGGAAAGGTTACACGGTCACCTAGCAACGTCTGCCACATTGAGGGATTGCTCTGACCTGTGAAGACCTTTTTCTGACCAGGAAAGATAAAGAAAAGAATCATCAGTGGCGTTGCTTAATTGCAACATTTCATTCAAGAGTGGGGGGAAAGATCAAATTATCATATTGGTTGCAGAGGTAATGTAGTGAAACGACAGGGTGCATTTCAGCTGCCAGCAGCCGCAGTGTCCTTCGTTGATGTGTCTTTGAGCAAGGCACTGGATCCTACACTTCTATGTGCTAAAACCAAGACTCTCATCTTCTGTTACTGTGCAGCAACACTTCACGCTTACAGATGTTAGTTCCTCTAATCAAAGAAGAAAATGAATCGAAAATAAATCATCAATAATGAAGACAGATCTTTAAAGCAAGTGAAGGAAACTTTTGCTACGACATTTCTGTCAGCTGGAATTAGAGCAACAGAGTGGAGCTACCATCTCTCCTGAGTCCTCTCACAGCCTTTTTCTGGGCTGAGACCAGGCAGCAGTAATCTGTTGTGTCACACGGGCAGATTCTCTTATCGACCCTGCCATGATACAGCAGCGACACACCCGCGGGAGACACATGCACGCAGACACACAACCACGTAAGATGCACGCAGTATTTGAAAAAGAAAGGCGACGCTGCAAAGTCAAACGGGGTCATAGTACGGCGTAGTGAATCCTGGACGGAGGCAACAACAGAAGCAACAATTTAGCTTTTGTACATTTGCTGCAACAGCATCGCTTCAGAGAAAAAATAAAGTTCATGATCCCTGTTAGATCTCTGTCCTGATGCAGAGGGAGTGGGAGTTGAATTCAAGAAAATGTGCCGGTTAGCTCTGTTGTCATTGTGTTGTCTTTGCAGCAACACCCGTGGCCCTGTTGGCTCATGCAGATAGACAGATAGTGGTACTGCAAAAAACCAAAACAAAAAAAAAAACACAAGCTGCTGGTAGTAGTTTTATATTAACTGTACAGACATGAGACTTGCATTTATCTTCTCGTCTAACTCTTGGCAAGAAAACAAATACACATACGTATGTCTGAACATGTCTAACTATTCTTTTAAGCACAGCTCTCGGAATTATTTAAATGACAAATTTTAGCTACTGCTCCACAGAGGAGTCAGAGTAAAATAAGGACTATACACTGAATATAATTTTAAATATATGCAACATGCGCAGTCAAATGTTGTACACTTGTGGTGCAGCTCTTGTAGATACCGCATGTTGATATCTTTTTCACACCAGGCATCTGACTTGTCACTACATGAAAGGCCCAGATGTAACTAATAACATTAGCAAGGGCTGTGATGCATCAAGGCATGCCAGTGATCCATGCCTTTGACTCAACATGCATAATACCAGGGCCCTGGAGCTTTAACACCTAAATGAAACGCAGCCATTATGACTGTAGTTAGTTACACCTGTGTTTGACAAGCCAGAATGTCTGCTGTGACAGAGCTCTGCTGGTATTGGTTCGCTCTCAAAATGATGCCACGACTAAGCGGGCCTTCTTCTGCCTCCAGGCTCTGGTTTAGTGTTCGGATGAATAACACATGAGATAGGTTTTCACGTTGCAACCTCGCCAGACCTCTTGTGCACATTGTAGTCTGGCAACCGGTGACAGGAGAGAAAAGTTTTCACCCTCCAGTCATGAAGGTGGGTTTCTAGCTTGTTACTTCTGCTATGATGCTCAGCGGGAAGTAGGCTCCAGCACAGAGTAACAAGTTGTTTGCCGCATCTCAGCTCTGAATTAGTAGTGTGTTGTGTGTGCGAGTGTGTACATCTGCTGACTTACCTCTTTGTGTGCAGGCACATGTAGGTCATTGTCACTGTGGAAGGCTTTCTCTGTCAGGCGCATTTCGGTATGGCGGAGCTTTCGCTGTATGTACATCATCATCTCCAGTCAATATTTCTTGCCTGTTCCTCTAAGCCAAGGAGTCAGGAGTCTGAATGAACCCGGAGCTCTGGGAACGCGGGGAAGAACATTGCTTTTCCCCGAGCTGGGAGTCGAGCGCTGACTTCTGTGATGATGTTCAGTGTGGAGCTCACATGGAGCAGAACAGAGATGGGGGAGATAATGATTGTTTGATGTAGCAGAGGTGGAGAGAACGGGGAGCGCTATTGAGTGATTCGCTATTCTGAAGCTGGCAGCCTGTCAAATCGCACATCACCAAAGACGGGAAAGCCAAAGCGTGATGATTGATGTTACTCCCCTCACCAGATTGGCTGTTGCATCATGGGAATACAGAGACTTTATTGCTGGATGTGTTTAGGAAGGCATCTTGCTGCGCTCACAATATGGTTTGAGTGCATGAGACAAACATACTCGCGTTATTAGTGTCAACCTGAATAACAGCTGATTCGATTTTGGTGAGGATCCAGATCTGGACATTGTTTGTTTGACCGCTTGATTTTTGAGTAAAAATAATGTTTTTTAAAAAGTTTTTTTTTTTAATTCCACTGGCCTATTTACATGTCCAGCAGACATGGAGCAACATTTGGAGTCCTATTTCTGCCCATCTGATGAATGTTAAGTGCATTATTCATCCTCCTTTTAGCTCTGTTTATGTCTCGACCAACTCCTGAGGGACATATCTGGCCCTTTAGCGGCTAAATGCTCCACTATGTTCACCTGCTCCTACCTGCTAATTTTGTTTGTCACTTGCTGCTGGCCAAGTAGCATACAGTGGGTTTTAGAGCTTTTTTTTTTTAGATTTTTTTTTTATTTTGCTGTAGCTAGAAACAATTTTGATAAGAGCGGTGGAATTGAACCAAAACAGCAGCCTAAATTGTGGGCTGTAAAGCCAAAACAATGAGCTGAAAGATGCTAAAATGTCAGGTGATTATTCACTACGAGAGACAACTTTCACATTACACAAAGGATGTTTTCTATTGTAAATCTAAAAATATTGATTTGTGCAGCTTTAAGTTATAGGCTTGACATCTGTGAATGTAGTATAATTCATTCAGTTCATGCTGACTGAGGGATTTTTTCGTTTACAGAAGCCAGTAATTTTCTGCCTGCATTATTTATTATTCACAAGCAAAAGAAACTCAGCATGGCGAGAATAGAGCAGCTGTCACATCTGACATTTCATTTAGCATTCCTGCAAAGCCTCAGGGGCACAGATAGTATGTGCACTTAATGAAACCTTACAGGTATTAGCTTCACTGGGTCACTGCCTTCGTCCATTTGACGGCCCAAAACTTGAAGAAATTGAAGCCTGCATCAGCCTGTAGCTGTATGAGCAGCACTTTTATCAATCCAGAAAGGTGGTGTTGTGGACAAATTGCTCCTGGGAGAAAAGTAGAAGGAAGACAGGATAAACAACCCTGGGTAAAAAGCACCATAAAGTGGCCCAGCTCTGCATGCGGTGTGTAATGCTGATCTGTGCTGAACGGCGAGATTGCAGCTAATGGCCCAGGTAAGTGGTTCAGTGCTGATTGTTGTGAAGGGGGCCGATCACTTTGGCTTCATCCCTTCTCACTCTCCTGTGGGGTTGTTTTTCAGAGATTAGTGCGGCCGTCAGTGGCCGTCAGACACCGTGTTCTGTCCCATTCTCCCCCAGTGATCTGAGCTGACCTCCTCTGGTGTGATGGCAGCGGTGTCAGGTTCTCTGAGGGCATTCTAGGGGTCTCCTTGATGGACGTGGTCTTTACTTGAGAAAGCAGGGCAGTCTTTCAAGTTGGAAAATGTCAATGCCAGCATCCACACACACACACACACACACACACCACATACTCACGAGGGCGTTCGCTTCAACTTAATGTGAGGAAATTAGTGCGGAGATGCTGACCAGGGGATTATTCCTACAGAGAGCAGAGGTGTGTCTCTTTTATGACCAGGTCATTATTCACCATCTCTCTCTGCAGCCACATCACTCCTCGCTCTCTTCCTAACATTGACACTCATATGCAGCCGCTCCGGCACAATGAAAACACGCAAGTTGTCCCGGGTGGAGAGACTGTGGAAGGTGAGTGTGTCAACTCTTTTCAGGGACACACATAACTTATGTTTGCATTTGTTTAATCTTTGCCATGTGAGGCATGTTAGCATCTCTCTTCTTTCTAATTATGCCTTTAATCATCTGTTACTGAGCACTTGAAGGACATTTTCAAAAGAAATTGCAAGCTGTTTCTCGGCTTTAGGAAGTGTCACCGCTGGTTATTTATTTATTTAGCTTTCAAATTCTCTGACGAGCACTTCAGATGACAGCCACTGTTGTAAGTTGTTATTGTTCAGAGTTTGCGGCAAAATCATAGTCATTATATATAGAAACCTGTCAGTTGGTAAACTTAATCACCAGGCTGTCTCTAGGGACATGCTGAAGGGCAATTTGGTATTATAAACATATATTAAGTAGCACTGCATTACAGTTTATATAAAATTTTATGCAGTGAAATTAATCTTTGATTAAGTCAGTATCACACTCAGTTTGTTTTGTACTTCATATGCATCTCTACCTGTGTGTATGAATGGTATTTAACATGCCTATTTTCTTATATGTTTTTCTTGACTGCTGCAGTGAGATGTCAAATCTAAAACCAGACAAGCAGGATCCAGCATAGAAAAACTTTAATGCACATTCCTTAAAGGCATTAACTGTGGTTAAGCAAAGGTTGCTGTGTAATGCACAGAGTGCTTCCTCATTCCGATCATGCATCATCAGCTTTTTTACTAAGATACATATTTAATATACACCCTATGAGACAAAGATGGACTGCAGCTTGACCAAGATGGATCTCAACCGCACAAACATTTAGTATGAAACAACAATTGATGGGATGAGGTAATTAGACTTACTGATGTTTTAATCTTAAAGCATCTGTTTCTTCCCTGTGGCAAGCTGCGCCTCAGTTCAGGATGAACTGAATCTAAAGTCTGAACTTGTGTAACTCAAGTGGGAAAAAGCTGAATTATTTCACCAAAATGCAGACCTTTTGTACTTCAAGTACATTTTGTTGAGTCCTGGTTGCCTAGTGGTTTAAGATGCTGATGTGCAATTACAACATTCCTAGTTTGAGTCTGACCAGGGACCTTTACAGCATGTTATTACCCATCCCTTTCTCTTTGTTTACTGTCACCTCTATACTGTCCTCTCTCTAACAAAGGAGAAAATCCCTCCCCTAATTTTCCATAAAAGTAAAAATTAAAACAAATGTCAGCTTACTTTTGCTTACAGATGAGATATTTTTTGTAGTGCATTTGTGGCGCATTTAGCATTCCTTGGTGTTGGCACACACACTTTGGAGCTCAGCAGGGCAAGATGTTTCACTTGATGCTATCAGCGTCACACAGGGAGCGGGAGGCAATATAATGTAACACTGTCTGGCTTTGATAGACTAAGGCTACAGCTTAGCAGCTGATACTGATCTAGTTGGGCGTTGTGTCCTGGGGTTTTGTTTTTGTGGCTGCCTTGATGCCTGAAATATGCATTTGCTTTGACATGATACGGGGTTTGACACGAGTGTTTCAAAACTGCATCCAAATCCCCTGAGAGGCAAAGCTCTGGCAGAGAGTTGACAATGTACAAGCTGTCACAATATTTTCTCATTTTCTGTGTTTCATGGATACTGCTATTACTATCACTATTACTGCTACTACCACTACAACTACTGCTGCTAAGAATAATATTATATGCACATTTGCAGTTTGTAGCCACTCTAGTGTAGTGGCCACAGAGATGGCAACGTCAGTCTGTTGGTGCACCACTTTGGTCCAGCCTGAAATATCCCAACAACTACCAGATGTATTGTTATAAATTTTGTACATATATCTATGTTGCTCCAATGACATTTCATACTGACTATAATAACCTCCTGGTTTTCCTTCTTTCCCTATCATGAGGTTGACGTTCGCAGTTTCAGGTGAAATGTCTCAACAGCTACTGCACGGATAGTTTCAGATGTTCATGTCCCTCTCACAATGAAATTTAATAACTTTGACTTTTTATCTACATCCATCATCAGGTCAAAATTCAATTTCTCCAATAACTTGGCTCATGACCTGTAAAGCTAATGACAGTGAATTTTGTTTGGTGCTAGTAAGCAAATGTTAGCATACTAACACACCAAACTAACATGGTGAGCATCGTACCTGTTAAACATCCCCATGTTAGCATTGTCGTGGTTAGCATGTTAGCATGCTGGCGTTAACATTTAGCAAAGTAACAGACATTAGTATCGCTGTTGACTCTAGTTACAACATTCTTTGATGATTGAGTGAAAAGGTTGTTTCTTTCTAACAGAGATTCAAGTAGCAAATCGTTTTTGGTTTTGTTTGACCAGACATACATCTTCAGTATCCTCCATACCTATACTATGGCACAATGGTGGTGAAAGTAATTTTCTTTTTTGTTTTTTGTTTTTTATCGAAAAGTAGATTTAAAAGAATTAGCATCTTATATTTCTTAATTTGTGAGCACCACATATGAAATTTGACCTCCTTTTACCTCCCTAGTTTTGTGGCAGAAATCTGAGAGGCAGATATCAAAAAACCTGGGCTAAGAACATCAAAACTATCTGCGTGGTTACCTCTAGAGATCAGTGAGAAAACATGTTTTTTCTTCTTTTTTTTTCATCAGGGTGAAACAAAGTTGATGATGTTGATGATGCCGAATGACAGTAATCACACTAGATGGCCTTGCTTATTTCTTATTCTCGCTGGGTACCTTATTGGATTTGTCTTTATCACTGTAATTGCATGTGTATGAATGTGAGACAGAGATACAGGTGTATGTGTGCGTGTGTATATAAAATGCCACATTTAGGTCTGAAGCACTAATAAATAGAGATAGTGTGAATAATTAAACATAAACTAGATTGGAAATTTTTAGTTAGTTGGCAGCGGTCCTTGGAGACGTGGAGTAGCCTGATGATGAAAACCTTTTCAAACCTGCAGTGAATGAAGCAGTATTCATTCAGATGCTTCTAATTTGCTTTTAATCACTCCCCTCGGTATCTCTACGACACCTATTCTCAAGAAGAATAGAAGAACAGCGCTGATATATTAATTACCCTACCATGTATGTGATTCATTATCATTTCTTTCGGCCCACTGAATCACATTTTTACACCTGTGACTTTTGTTTATTTGATGATTTATAACTCCCTGATCTCAATATACAGCACACGTTGCTGCTAATCCCTTCTTTATTGCCCTTGTGGCTGTTATTCAGCTCCAACAAATTTCCATAACTACTTGCAGTGTTAACTTTTTTCTTCTTTTCATTTTATAACCCTCTTGTAAGTCATTGATGAGCACACATAAAGTTCATGAGGCTCGTAAGTCTGCTTTATGAGGACTGGATCAGCAGATGGGTTAATGCTCTGTAAATGCATGCTGACTCACCCTGCTTGTCTCTTTCTGTATATATATGTATATGCCAGCTGCCCATGTGCTATACTTAATGAACAACTTTACTGTTTCCTTGTTGACATAATTTTCACGCTGCTGTGTTTTATTATCCGAGCCGTATCCGCTCGGAGAACCTGCACTCAACTTTTGTCTGCTCAATTTCTTTTAGTTCACAGTTGCATAAAGGTGCCTTTGGGTGTTTTTGTGAATTACTGCAATCTTCAAAAGACGCTCTGATGAAAAGAACTCATGAAAGACACTAAGGTGTTTTTTCAGTTGCTGTAATTTTCCGCACATCGGGTTCAGATGATTTACACGGCCGATGTGCAGATATTGATGCTAGAGGGCTGTTTCCACATTCATTTGCTGAATTTTCTTCTCTGTGCTCATCTGAAACCTGAGTTTAACACGTACATAAGAGCAGGATTTTGTGACGTCACAACTTCTTTGGAAGTCAATCATAGTCCAGTATGTGACTTGTACTAAGAAAGGACTCTTCTGTAAAGCCATAGAAATCTTATTCAGTAGTTAAACTTTCCAAATCAGCAGTATTTTCAGATTCAATTACTTTTTTTTTTTAAAGAGGGAGAAGAAGCACATACGATTTTAAGAATTTTTGATGAAGTAACTGAACTTTTTTGTGGAAAATACAAAATATCATTAAAAACTGAGCATTTTTCTATCTTATAACAATTCTGGAGTGTATCATTATGGAGAATTCATACAAACAGAATCTGGTTCTTTGAAAACAGCCGCCAAACCAATAAAACCTGTGGGTGCAGGGAAAAAATAAGCGCTGAGACTCCTTGAGTTCTAGCCTTTCTGAGTAGACTCCTGTATCCTGGAGATACTGGGGTCTACATTTTAACAGCGTCTGGTTTTGTGTCTGGTACATTTAAGGAAAATTAGGCTCCAGCAGCCCTCAGATGAGAATATAAATACATGGGAACCAAATGTAACACTAGCAGTAAATGATGGGTTCGGGGTCTGGATGTCCTGGACTATTTACATCTAGCGTGGAGACCAAACTGGGACCACAGTGTGAGCCTCCATTATTGGCAACTGTAATACTGTTTCCCTCACACTTATTTTCTCGGGGGGTGCATTTTTCCCTTGGCAGGGTCCCATTTTGATCCTTGAGGCTGCTGTTTTTGTCACACAATGTGTATGGATCTTTTATTTCCGCTTGAGTCTGGAGGCATTCGCTGAAAAAACGCCACGCTGCTCTGTGTCGTGTTGTGCAGACGAGATAATCTTGTTCCTCTGGAGAGAGTCTCGGGTTGAAAGTTGTGATGTGTGGGTAGCGCTGATAGAGCTGGTGGGATCGTGTTGTTCAGGGTTCACAGGAGCGAAATATTGTGGGTTACTGCACATGAGATTATTTCTGTGGGGCATACAGCAACACAGTAGACTGTGGAGTGTAAAAAGAAACTATAGTCATGAACCTGAGTCAGTCAAAGGAGGGATGTGAAACTGCCATAATGTAAGCTGGGGGAAAAAGTAAATAAATGAATGAATAAATAAATAAATAGTTCCTTTTTTTCTCCAGACATTATACAATACTTTTCAAATAACAGAGAATATTCTGTGCTTATAAAATGCAGTTCAAGTAGTGATTAAAACAGTGAATGAAAATTTAGCATTTGCATTAAACAGGGAATTTAAAGGGTAAACTGACAAGTACTTAATGATTAAATGGAAAAAAGTTACGTTTTCAAAAACAGAAATCCCTTTACTTTTTGTGTATAAATGCTCTGCTTCCTCGCAAGATTTTTTTTTTTTTTTAATCATCAGATGGGAATCAGGATTTCATTGGGAGGATGTTATTGCCTCGTTCACATCATATTGAGTTTAGTGTAAATGTCAGAAACCAACTGGGGAAAAAGAACATGTCGGCCTGCAGAGGAAATTACAAGATGGAGGCAATAAACAAATAAACAACACAAAAAAAAAAAATCAGCCATATTAACACATTTAAAAGTAGGTTTGGAATATGGCATGTTCAGCATAGTGCAGCAACTGATTACACAGGGTAGAAATAAATCCATATAAAAATATCAATTTTATGATTATGAATGTAAAGTTTTACTTTGAGAATGTACAGTGTGTCATACAAAAACCCTACAGGATTAGTGTTATTAAGTAAGGTGAACCTACTGGTACTGCTGTTATTTCTTCAAGAGTAAATTGACCAGTGGGGCAGCCTTCCCAGAAAAACAGTTAAGTATTGATGAGGGTTGAGGAGTGAGGCTCAGAGGCTAAGGAATGATTCAAAGTTAAAGTAATTTTTTATAGCGTGTGTGTGTGTGTGTGTGTGTGTATGTGTGTCCAAACAATCCAGATGAGACAATGGTAGATTAATTGTTTCCCCCTGAAAGTCCTCTCTTGGTAAAAGACCAATAATGAGTCTGATTAAAGACTTGTGGACTTGTTAATTACCCCGCTGTAATGTCCAGACAGTGAAGAACTGCCTCTGCCTGCAGTCTGAAAACTTCTCTGCCTTTCATCACTCCGCGACATACGGAGGCGTGTTTTCTCAGGGCCAGAGTGATGACCTTTAAATACAGTAATGATCTGTGATGAACCATGAAGTGCACGCAGGGGCTCTATCCTTAACCTGTGATTTACAGCTGCAGCTGAGCGGACAGCGAGTACAGATGCAAACGGCAGTATTTACATTCAGTGAGGAAGGTATGCTGCCAGTTGGACAGCTGAAGGGAGTCATGGCAGGCCAGAGGGCGAAGGGGACGTGACTGATGATTGAGTTGGCCCGGGCTGACAGCTGGCAGCACGGCTGAATGGAAACAGCTTGTTCCTAAATCAGCAACTATTGTTGATTGATAGGATTGTATTGGCATTGTGCATGAGAACAATTTAAATTTACTCTCATGCTGATTTATTTATTTATTTATTTGCATTTTAATGTTTTATTCAAATTTTTTTTGCATTCCAGCAGATGACGGGGGTCACCCTGCCTCAGAGAGCAAGTTACATTTAAAGTTTCATTGGCATCAGTTTCAGAGGTCCAAACACTGAGGCAGGGCTTTAAGTTCCTTCAACACATCCTCCACCCCTCAGAACATTGTGAAAAGCTCTCAAATGTTTTATTTGTGTTGTCCCCTAGCCGAGGACAGTCACTAAAATAAAATTATTTTTAACGGCTGCAGCTCCTGAGGAAGTCGTCCAGACCTTTATAACTTCTCACATGCATTACTTTAATGCGCTTTACTCCGGCCTCAGCCATAAGTCAGTTGCTCACCCCCAGCTCACACAAACTGCTGCAGCTAGGCTTTTAACAAACTCTAGGACATCAGATCACATTCACATCACTCCCATCCGTGCATCTTTATACTGACTCCCTATGAGTTTTACAGTTGATTTTAAGATTGTGCTTATAACTTTTATAGCTTTGCATGGTCAGGCTCCTAGTTATATTGCTTATATGTCAGCAATATGAGCTACAGAACAGCCTGAGGTCCTCGGGCAGGTTACCCGAGGTGAACAGGCCGTCTCAATCTGAGGCCCTCCCTGCCTGAGTATCTCAGGCTAGTCCACCTCACTTTTATCAGAAAGCCTCTTCTTCAAATTCACTCTGCTTTCTATCCTGTTTTGGTTTTATTTTCGTTTGCTCCTCATGGTTTTACTCTCTATTATACTTTTCAATTCTTCTTGTTATCGAATTATTTTAGTATTTGTACCGATTATTTTGTTTGTTTTACTGTTAAACTCTTTAGAAAAATGCTTTATTATTATTTTATTATTATTATTTGTTACTGTCATATCAGTTAGATGGATAAACAGTCTTTATTGTTCCAAGAGGGAAGTATGTTTTCACAGCCTGAACATTTTTTGTGTCTGAAACATGCAGACACACATGGGTACATACAGGCTGTAGCCATGACCCTTTGGTCGTGCTGAGCTTTCATTGATGAAAACTCTTCTTCTTTATTGCATGGCCTCAAAATAGTCCCAAAATTTTAAAGTATATATATGCTGGATCTAAAAATAGGCTACTGGAATCTATCTACAATATAAATACAAGAAAAATACTGCGGGTGTGACCCCAGTACTAGCTGCAGCTCTGCCAAGAATAAAATTCACTAAATACTGCTATAAAAAGGTCCAGTTTCAAAATATTGACTGTCAGTACACAATAGCCAAATCCAAAAAAGTGGGTTGCTGATTAATAATGTATGAAACATTATCACAACAGCAACAGCAAAAACTATCACACAGAGGACTTTTATTGCAAAGCTGTTGTATTGTATTGCATTAGATTGCACAGGTGATGATGATATATGATGATGATATAATGTGCATCCCCTGTTTATCACAGTAGCGGTATTGTGTTGTCTCTACACTGGAAAAACCCCCCAGGCATACATTTATACAAAAGCATGGAAGATAATGGTTTGCTGCCTGGCATTGTTGGTTTGAAGTGGCTGTGTCTGTGTGAGGCTTTCTGCTCTGCTCTTTGGTCTGTGGAGAGAGCACAGCTGATAACGATCGGTTATCAAACAAAACTGTCCCGGCCTTTGTCAGGTGTCCTCATCTCTCTCTCGCTTTTTTCTCTTTCTATTTGGTCTAGAACTGACAGACTGATGGCCACGAGCATCAGGGATTCAGACTTTTATATCCACTAGTCACAATCTCTCTCATAAAAACACTTCCTCTTTCATTCATAAAGTGAAATGATTTGCATTTTTACTAACTGTATTTATTACTGCCGACCTAGACGTTAATATCTTTATATTAAGACTTAATTTGTGTCTGTGTTTCTGTAACAAACACAAGCCCCGGAGAAAAAAAAGAGGAATTGTCCTGTATTTATTTGTTTTTGACCAACATAAAGATGTCAGACAGCTAGTGATCACTGGGGGGAGCTAGCATGCAGTTGAAGACTTTTACACTGTTTACTGACAGTTAAATAAATGGCTGTTGGTTGGTCCCCAAGAAAGAAAGAAAAAAGTCACTGCCAATAACTTCAACAACACTTTGCATTCATTGCTTGCGTGCAAAGTACTTGTTTAAGGCTTTGTAAGACAGGGTTCCTTTGACAAGTGTCGCCTGGAGATGTTGCTCAGGCAGCACATAAACCATTACATTGCAAAGCAGAATATAAATTAAATTATGTCAATTAGCTGATGGAAATGTGGTTTGATGGAGAGCATGTGTTGTAAAAACAAAGTCTCTGCTGGCAGGCACTGACCCCACATGGCGGCATTTTCTTTTGCTCCTCCAATTAAGCCTGATTGTCTGTTGTTGCCAGGAACCTAAGTGTAATGTGTTGTGATGATCAGTCTTTGTACCCCTCGCTGTGTTCTGGCTTCTTCACTTGTTTATTAGAACTTGGCTAGTCTCTTGGCGCATTCTTGTAAATACTGTCCTATTGGCTTTCATCTCCCTTGAAAACTTTGTTCAAATGTTTGTGCGTCTAATTGTCACGAGTTTGTATCCTCTGACAGCGAGGTGAGTTTAATCTTTCACTCAGCACATTAGTGTGAGCAACAACAGATAATAAGGGGAGGGAGAGAGGCTGTCACAGATTGGAGGATTAAATTGTAATTGTGAGTTGCGAAATTTATTTAATACAATGCAGTTTTCTGATATATTGTGCTGTCTATGCAAAACAGACCCAATTACATGTGATTTATATCCAAATTAGATGATCTGAATGTGTTTTGGTGAGAGGTAAACAAACAGGCTTCCTGCTCATGTCTCAGTGGAGCTGTCCACAGCCGTGGTGCTGAAATCAGTCTTGGCAGGGAGCTGGTGGAGCAGCTCCCTCAGGCCATGTGTGTAGCTCCAAAGTGACAGCACAGCCAACTGTGCGTTTGGTACGATACATGACCTTTTAAGGTTGACTGTCTGAATCGTCCTGACACCGAAATATGTGTTTCACCTGCCACATTATGAAATTTTATCTTTGTATCCAACCTCAGTCTTAATAATTTTTGTACTAATCTGATACCAGCGCTCTCATTTTCCCTAATTTTAAATCTGTAAAACTCATGTAACTGATGGTGGAAACTGAATTTTTTTAATGACATGAGGCAGAGGCAACTATATCTAATCGACATGATTCACAGCAATACCAGATTCTCTTAATAAGGTCAGTATTGGTTGGATCGGTGTATCTGTACTTACATGTGCCTCTGCAATTAGGGCATCTCTTCATGTCACTACTTTTAAATTTAATGACAAATTGGACAGAAAATAGAGAGTAACATTACAGTCACAAGTCTACTTTATAGAAGATTTAAGAGACCCTGCAAGACTGTATTGACAGAGGATGATGAAACCACATGGTTCTCTTAGTTATGGTGCCAAGTACATGTTATGTGGTGATGATGATGATGATGATGATCAGAGAATGAGAGCACAGAAATTTTAAACAAGTGAATCTTTATAAAGATTTTAGTCTCACATCCTGAAGACATTTTCTAAAAACTGAGGAACAAAATCTTCAAAACGTGACTACAATAAACTTGCTTCTTTCCTAAGTATAACCTCGGTCGATAACAGATACTTTTTCCTAATCTCACTATATGATCTGGCAGCACCTCCTATCCTCATGTTCCGATTCCCAAGTAAGTAATGAACAAAGATGTAATCTGAGACTGCACAGTTTAATATCCTGGAGCAATGAAAACATTTCATGATTCACTCTATCATATTTTATAATTGTCACACACTTGTATGGTTTTAAGATAAATGGATCATTTTGTCTATCGTTTAGAGTTAGCTCTAGTTGTTTTTGTCAACTTTTAGATCCACAAATGGCAGAGAGAGAAAGCAACATCTCGTCGCTGTCTGTAAAACAATTATGAGCCCTTTGGGTGAAAATAAAAGCACTGCTACACATCACACTGACGACATAATGTTAACAAAGCCATCTTTCCCTTGCAGTGAAACATATCCTCCTCTCTCACGGTATATCACATCACAGACTTCCTTTATTTCTTTCTTATATGAGATTGTTCAGTTCTTTTCCCTCCAACAGATGAGTAGTTCAAGAGGCCAGGAGCTGTGCAGAGACTGTGCATGACTTCTGATCTGAAGAAACACTCTCTCAAGCATGAGAGCGCTCTGTGTGTGTGTGTGTGTGTGTGTGTGTGTGTGTGTGTGTGTGTGTGTGTGTGTGTGTGTGTGTGTGTGTGTAGCACAAATAGGCAGACAAGCTGTGCTAACAAGAATGTGGATTTTGTGTGTGTGTGTGTGTGTGTGTGTGTGTGTGTGTGTGTGTGTGTGTGTGTGTGTGTGCGTACAGAGATGTGACACGGTGAGAGAGAGTTGCAGCACAAACAATGTTTTGTTAGGAACTGGAACTATTTCTGCTCTATGTGGGAGGACGGTAGCACTGCTTCTCAAGAGCCAGGCCAGCAGCAACCCTTTGTTTTATTGGCAGACAATACAGCAGCACTGGCATACAGTATAGTGGAATGAATATGATTTTTATGAGTATGGACACACTATGCAAATTTTTTCTCTCCTACTCCTTAAACTGCAGTGCACAGAACATTGTCAATCATGAACGTAGTCTATCTCCAGCAAGATTAAGACTAAAAATCCCTTCGGAAAAGAACTCCGCTGATACCTGAAAGTATTTTGTTCTTCTTGCATTGATTCCTGTTTCCATTTCCCGTGTAATGGACTTGCCAGTAATGAGTGCGCACAGTGATCTGATCCAAACTGACGGGTCTCCATATTATCAGTTGCTGCGAGCTCGGAGCCGAGTGGTGGAGCCGGGTAAACTAAATATAGGTCCAGGTGGAAGGACAAAACCTTGAACTCTACTTTAGCAAAGAACAAAGAAGCAAAGCAAAGAAATGAAATGGTAAAGCTTTGCGGTTTCAGACCGGACTGCAGAGGAGTGTGAGGAGACACTCTACCTGGAGCTGCTAAGTTTTTTAAATGAAGTGATTTTACTTCAGTTGTTGGCTTCAGTTTCCTTAAATTAAATCAGAATTGTGTGGTTTCACTCTGCTGTAAAAATGGAACACACCTTTTTGGAGATGGTGATGACAAAAAAAAACTTAATATTTGATGTGCAGTTGCCTCTGACATTTTTTTTTGTACTGCTGAAAGGATATATAATCCTCCATTAGCTGAAAAGAGTTTGCTCCACCTCACTGTCTCTCTGAATGAATACGTCTCAGTCGACTAAATGCTGAAACAAAAAAATAATCAAAAAATAGAGTTGAGTTATGGAAAGTGTGGGTGATGACACTGTCACTCTGAAAGGTGATCTGAACCTCCCTCATCTCAGCGGTGCACAGTTTCCTGCACATCAGCTGCTGATCCCCGCGCTGTCTGCACCCACCCACGGTCTCTTCTTTATTTTAGCAAATCACTGGATACCCTTGAACACTTTGTACGCCTCTCTCTCCCTCTCTCTCTTTCTCTCTCTCTCTCTGCATCTCACTCCGCTTCATTATTCTGCACCTGTCAGCAGCAGCGGACGCCGGCGCGCTCTCTCTCCTCTTCCTCTCCTCTTCCTCTCCTTTTTATTTACCATCATGACTTCTACCAAAGAGGCGAACGGGCCGGTGAAAGCAGCCCAGCAGCAGGATCAGGTAGGACTTCAGACGAACTGTTTCCTTTTGTTTCATATTATTCCGTGCGTTTCCTGCGCTCGTTATCTCCTACAGGGACGTTCGGGTGTTTTTTACCCCTCCGGTATAAGCCGGGTTCGTACCAAACAAATGAATCGAGTATTTCGAGTTTTCGAGTAATGGGTGTTTCACCTTTCAGACCACAAGACACGCTCACATGATATGTCGATACCAAGTGGAAATTAAACAATCTGCTTTATTATCCTCCCAAAATATAATATATATATATATATATCAGTAGGCTACATAAAGGTGACTTATGAAATCAAGAACTTATTGTGTTAATTGTGTTAATGCTACATGAGTATTTTTTAATTAACAATAAATAAACAAAACTCTACCAACTCTCATAGTTGTATCAAAATGCAAAACCGTTATTAACAATGAAAAACACACACAAAAAAAAGTTGCGTAGCCTAACTTAACTAATGGTCTCACCAAACTCCACAAACAGCAGGAATCAGGGGTAGGCTAACATCCACAAACTAACAAGTTACTCCAAGCGGTCTCACGGGCTGTAGTTGAGCATGGATGAGAAGTGTTGAAGGCGGTGAGTCTGTAGTCCTGGTATCAACATCAGCCATATCTTTACTGCCGGTTTGCGGTTTCAGCAGCGACAAGCATACAGCTACGGTAAGCCCCGAGGGTAAAGTCCGGTAATGTCGGTGTCCACCTGCGCTGCTTAAAACAAGCTAAACTTTGTCACGAGGCAACGAGGTGTCATTTCAACACTCTTTTAGGGTTGTAATGCAATTTAATGAAGACGAGAACTGTTGTCAGTGTCTTACTTTTTTGAGTGTGGAGGCGCTATGTGGGCCTACCGGTGTGAACTCAATTGGTATCGAACCAGTGGGAAATACTGGTGATTTAGAAATATTCTCTCATAACAAACCGTGTATAGAAGCAATGAAGTAAACAGCTGATTTTAACAAGATAAACCAAAATATTGATAAGAAATTTGAGAATTTAGTCACTGTTTGAATTTTCTGTCTGGTAATGGTTGAGTGCAGCCGTTTTGAATGTGTGCACCAACAAGGCACAACTTCTAAATTTCTGCCTAAATATTTAATGACCTGCTATTGTAACCTCAGCCCACAGGTGTAGCCTCTACCAATAACAGCCTGCGTGGTGTCCTGTTTTCATGAACAATTTGAGTCTGTGAAAACAGCTCCTAGGCCCAACAGTGGTGCATTTAGAAGACTTTTGGTTTTAGGGTAAAATCTTTTTTTGGGCCTGAACCAAAGATAAGTTTCCAGAGCCAAAAAGCAAATATATGTGCATGTGTCCATGCATTTTTATGTGCAGGAGAGAAATAGTGGGAGAGAGGAGGAAAGACAAAGAGGGGGTGTTAATTGCTCTGTATTGTTCTGTCAACTCATTGGGTTTAAATTGTGCTCTGTGTTGGGCCATAGGAAACACTGTGAGGTGATACAACGACACATAGACACACAGTCCTTTTCTGGGTTTACATAACTGAGCTCCTAGCACTGATATTATAAGTTAGGTTGAAAGGTGCTTCACCGAAATAAACTCGTGTTTACTCAGATGGAATGAGAACATCTTGACAATACATTTAGTTGCATAACAGTTGTTGATTTTTGAGTTTTTGGCTCTTACAGTGCATTTTCAAAGGCTGCACTGAATATGTAAGAATCTAAAAAAGGTTTAATGGTTGAGGTGAAGGCTCTGCACTGAACATAGGCTACTTGTTGCCCAGGCAGGTTATAATTAAGTTTGATGTTTATCAAAGTGGAAGATGTTTTGCTGTGAAATTTTCAGAACCTCACTTGTATGTTAGTGTTTCTCGCTTCTTAACGCCCTTTCTCAAGATGTGCTTTTTGTGTCTTGAATGCAGTCAACACCTTTGAATATTTTTGGTGTACAGTCTTTATTTTGTGTATTCATACATTTATCATTTATGAAAGCTGGAGTGCAGCTTCCACAGCAGTACAGCAGATCTTTAACCATGTTCTGATAAAAAAAAAAAAAGAAAGAAAGAAAGGGGGGGCTGAGCTTTTGAGAGAAAATAGGATATCAGACTAGCAGAGAGAAATTCACATGCTCGTCTGCAACACAACATAATACATAGTAACCATTATGCACATGCAGCTATCATTTCACCTTTGCCAGTGAACAGAAGGATGCATTTTCATTCGAGTGATTTTCATATGCGAGACTTCCTTTCTTCCTTTCTCTCCTTTCTTTCTTCCTTTCATATGCGAGCCCCCCCCCCCCCCCCCCCCCAAAAAAAAAAAAAAACTGACACTGTAGCTTCGGCAATGACCTTGCTCAGTGGTAATATCAGTTTCAAATGCGAACAACCAGCCTGTGCGTCAACTCCTTACTGATGCAGATACAAAGGCAGAGAGATGAAGATATCATAGCACAGGAAATACTATGCAGCTAAGAGGCACATCTGAGATTTGAACCCCAGCCCTCTGGACTGCAACATCACTGCTGCTGATGGTAGAGGTTTTAATGCATTTGGGCAATGTGTTGCACTTGCTGTATTGAGCTTTAATCTGAAATATAAGTAAATTAGTAGATGGAAAACTCAAGATATCCTCTTCTCCATTTAAAATGCTGCTGTCTTCATTAGTGAAGTCATTACAGGCTCAGGAAATGCATCTCCATATTTTTTATCTGATACGCCGTCACTGTCTCACGCTTTTGTTGAGCACCACTGCAAACAGCCCTCGCATTACACGCATTGTTGCTGATCATGATGCTTTAAAAGCGCATAGAAATTGCCACCACACAATGCTTTGTTGCTTTCAGTTCATGATCCACCATTGCTGTACTCACTGCTTTGCAACTTCAGGTCATTGTCTTGTTCAAGGTAGAATACACTTTTACTGCATTTCATTTCCCACAGCAGGGTAGTCATATGGTTACAGTGCTGTCATTGAAAACAAAATCCAGACTGAAGGGAACAAAGGTGACTAATGCAGTATAAAGAGACCTGGTCTAAAATGGATGAGATGGGTACACCTACAGCACACCAAGGTTCTCAAAGATTCAGCTGTGATTAAATTCAATTTTAATGTTTTGGGGATTTTTTTTCATCATGCTATATCCATTTATTCTGCACATAATTATTAAGAAAGGACAGTGGGTTTCTTATCTTTCATTAAACTCAGAATGGATTTTAATTTTCAGGGACATTTTGAGGAAACATTTGATTTAGAAGAAAAAAAAAAGAAAAACAGCAAGGGTTACTTCAAATTGATCCATTCTTCAGTGATTTAACTTCAGTCACGTTGTTGTGCGCTATGGTTCGTCTGATGATTAAAAGATACTGTGTCAGTTTTGTCCAGAGGCAGGCGGTAATTCATATCCTCTGAGAAAACACTTCTTTTTCCGCAGTCTTGCCTTTTTCCTGTCAATAGAGTCAGCAGGAGCTAACACCACCTCATTCTTACTTTCTGTATTTCCATCCCAGTTTCACATACTCAGTACGACATGTTATTAGTTCTTACAAAGACCAATGAAAAGCTACACAAAACCCAGACAATATCTGCTCATATCTTCATGTTCTGTCATCTTTTATTAATTCACATCCTACTTGTATGCATCTCTTCCCGAATCTTCTCACTTTTAATCTCTGAAGCATCCACTCCAATATTTATTTATTCTACACAGATTGGGTTGGATTTCATCCTGATCTGTTTAGTGGATTCTTTCAAACCATTAACTTCAAGACAGGTCACCAAGGAAATTTACACACTTTCAATTATAGCAACACACTAAGCCTCTGTACTTACTCTGTAACAAATACACCACGCCACTTCGTTATGGTTTTCTTTGTTGGAATAACATTACAGATGGAAATTTAGCAAGACTCGCTCTTGAATGTCTGGTGTGTGTGTGTGTGTGTGTGTGTGTGTGTGTGTGTGTGTGTGTGTGTGTGTGTGTGTGTGTGTGTGTGTGTGTGTGTGTGTGTGTGTGTGTGTGTGTTGACTCATCACCCCCCCACCTGCTGCAAAATGTTGGAGGACGCTGTTGCTGCCCCAAAAGAGCAACAGACTTTGTGAAACATTTTGTTCCATTGCCAAAATAGAAACTGACAGAACTGTATTATTATTAAATTTTATCAAATTATTTTCTGTAGTGCTCTGTGAACATTAACTAATGGGTTTTCCTGGCTCTCTGCTGTAAGTGCTGGATTACTCCTGATGTTTTTGATGTCATACACAGAATGTTTTTCAGCTGACGTTTTTCTTTTTAACCATAGTATTAGCTTGCATGTGTACGGGTTACAGTAAGTAGTTTTTTTATACTGTGTGCGTGCGTGCGTGCGTGTGTGTGAGTGAGTGAGTGATGACGTTGACATTATTGTTGAAGTTAGTGAAAGGTCTCAAACTATTGGATTGCTGTTAATTCTATACAGACTTCATGTTCCCCACAGGATGAGTTGTAGTGACTTTGACGATCCTGTACATTTCATCTAGCACGATCATCAGGTCAAAATTATTCTAATTTGGTTCATTACCAGAAACCTGCAAAACTTTTAGTGTTGATTAGCAAATGCTAGCATGTGGACACACTAAAATAAGATGGTGAACATGGTAAACATTGAACATGCTAAACATTAGCAGTTAGCTCACAGTCATGCCTAAGTACAGCCACACAGAGCTGCTACAGTGTTTCCATGTTTTTTACTGTTTTTACAGTGTGTACACTTAATTACATGAAATGTTCCTGTTTTTAAATCAAACACAATTAAAAAAAAAAAATGTCAGCTTTTAAAATCGTCCCTGCAAAATATCAGAATAGGAATAATCCAGCAATTACAGCAGAGAGCCAGGAAAACCATTAGTTACATGATCACAAAGCACTACAGAAAATCATTTAAATGACAGAAAAAATTCAAATAATATTTATTCATAAAATTTATTTTAAATTAAAAATAATTTTAAAAAAAATCAAATTTAATAATAATACAGTTTCATTTTGTATTTGTCATTACAACAAAACAAAAAAAAAAAAAAGTCCATTGCTCTTTTAGGCAGCAGCAGCACAGCAACATTTCTCAGCGGGTGGGGGTGAGGAGGCAACACATATACACACACACACACACACACACACACAGATACTGCATAGAATAGATCCCTTGGAGCGCCTCCCTCTCCATCGCAGTAGGTTAATGTATCCATTGTTATAATGACACGGGTGCTGCATTTATGGTATTTTTAAATGAGACATGCCGACTGGGTGTTATTTGATTTAATATGGTCAACATTCAGATTACTGAAGCTGACTGAAAGAATTAAAGTGTCTATGCCATGGAGGAGCAAAAAGCATCTCATCACATAGTGAATAATTTATTCCCAGGTGAAATCAGATAATGGTATAAAAGGCAGTGCTCTAAATCATTTAATATTATTTTGACTCATTGTGAATGAACAACACAATGCACTCATCTTCTTCTCACTTACCTCACCAGTATATGAATGGTGCCACTAGTAGTACTACTGCAACCACCACCACCACCACTACTACTATTACTAGTACCATTTATCAAATAAAGTACATACCTTTTAGGGTATGTTGTATGGTTAAAGCTGCTATGTACAATGAAAAGATGTTTTTCCTCTCATTCTTATGGCCATAACTTGACTTGTCTTGGTTCAGTCTCATTGCTCTCATTAGTGTTGTTTACAGTAGCTGTTTTCAGGTAATAAACTTCTGATAAATCAAGCTTACTCTGCCTGTGCTGTACAAAACGGCAGACAGACAAAGTTAGCGACTAGCTGGTGAACATAATGGTGAATTTAGCGGCTAAACAGCCTGATATCTCCCTTACAGTGCACCGTAGACCTACATCAGGGGAGACTCCCAACCGGACCACTATACCATGCAAGTTGTGCAAGGTCATGTTACAGATGGAGACATGCTGAAGGTATCAGTAGGCTAACTTAATTTTCGAAGCACACAGAACAAAAGTTAGAAAAACTTCAAAGGAAAAAACACTAGAGAGGGTTCAGAGAGTTTCTTTATTCTTTCACCTCTATATAGTGTTGATAAATTCTGATTCAAACAGAGCAGCAATTTTCAAATGTAAAATTGATGATCAGGAGAGACACAAACCAAAAACTTGTAGCAACACAACCTCCCTCCAAATTATTACATTACACCCATGGCATACTTCTAGATAATCAGATTTTGAAGGACACATTTAATAATCCATTACTTTCCAATTTCTGTATTAAACTTGTTAAATTTTCCCTTAATGTATTTTATTATGTGGGTCTGTCACTCAGCCAAAGACTTTCACCACGAATGTAGAATGGATAAACGTCCTGAAATGAATGCAACCCAGCTCAGTGCCAAAGATGAATTAGGAAATATGTCTGCGTGACCCTTGTTTTTTTATTACAGTTTCACTCATAATCAGATTAAAGCTTGGTACTTAGCTTCTTGTTAGCTAGTGATGGCGCTGTAACAGTGTTACAAGTAATGATAATGTTCCTCAGCTCTGAGTACACTGTACAGTCACCACAGAGTCGAGTCAAAGATGAGCTTTTATGTAACTTCATGTATTCTCAACTTACACCTTACATGAGCAGCAGTGATTACACTCTCTGTCTCCTCTTCTCTTTGTCAATTTTTCCCTTTCTTTCAGTTTCTCCATTATGACAAGAGACTTGGTTAAATGTCAAAGAGAATACATCCCACACTTCTATTTCCCATTTTAAAGTTTTACAGTACTGTTCTTCGATGTTAGTCATTCGTCAGATGTGTTTATCTATGTGATGCGGTTTACAGCTGCATGGCTCGAACTCCCAGTTTTGTGCTTCCCTCTCTTTATCGGAGCTGGTCCCTTATCAACGCATGTGTCTGCAGGTTACAATATTTCATCTAAAGAACATTTTGTTTTTCTTTGTCCTGCCTCAGTTGAGTGTAACCCACACACTCAACATTTTCCAGAGTGGACAAAGACAAGCTGGAGAAACAGCCTGATGCTTGACTATCTATGAACCAAAAGCCAGTTGGAATGAATTCTTAATCTCACTCATGAATGCCCATGATTTATTGATGCTGTTCCAGAGGAAAAGTTTACCCCCATGTCCAAAGGCTACTGCACACTCTTCGAGTTTGGCTGCTCTCAAACAGCGACTACATTACAGTGAGTGATATATCGTGTGTCTAGTGTCCAATGTCTTTACACACCCCAAGTTTGCTTTCGTTTCAAATGTCTACATTCCCTCGTGTTATATTTGAGAGTGTCTTGTTTTAATTCCTGAGTTAATTTCATGGAAGACACCCCCCCGGGCAAAATTTCCCACAAGACACTCACAGCCGTAATATTAGTCCCCGCTGTACTGTACAGCAGCCAGCACTGTCTTCACTGCAAATGTGACTCAAATGGCTCTCTTGGTTCCCTTGGAAACCAGGTGCTCAGAGATCAGGAAAGATCCATTTCACACTTCAGCTGCAAGCAGAGAGACAAAGAGATGGTTAGACAAAGGGAAAGTGGAAGGGAGAGAGGATTAGAGAGAGAAAGTAGGGGTTTGGGGGTTTGGGGGGGGGGGGGGTAAAGGAAGCTTGACCTTAAAAGATGCTTCATTCTTTTAGCCCCTTTGTCTCAAAATAGAATTAAAAATAGTGGCAAATGGATTGAAAAAATGCTGCTGCTTCCCCTCATGGGATTTTCTACCCTTTAGAGTTGCCGGCACTGAAATGCACAGGATTTGTTTAGATTTGGTGTCTGTAGAGAAGTGGGTGAAAATAGCTGCAGTTGTCATTTATTGATGCAGCTTTTATTGTTATCAGCTGTAAGGCATGCATGCCTGCTCTTCGCACAAGCTAACAGAAAGAGATGGCTTAATGCAAACAGCCAGTTACCACGTCTCACCACGCCTGATAACGCTGCCAAAGATCGAGCTCTCCTATCGCACACGGATGCACTTTTTTGCCTCGTTAAGAGCTCTTCAGGAAGGTCAACATCCAGAGAATACTAAAGTTTACAGCTTCACAGTTTGTTATATACTAAAACATGAGCTCAACATCAGGGAAATCAAATCAGAAGTTAGATTTTGTATAGTTTGTCTCTTGAGGGTTTTCATTTGCTGGAAACAAAGGGGGCGCTGATGATTTTCATACATTTTATGAGAGTGAATTCAGCCTGAGTTTGGAGCTTTCTGTTCGTTTGCAGTTGAGTAGGTGCATGAAAGGTTCCAGAGGGATAAAGCAGTCTGCAGGGATAAAGCAATCAGAGCTAAGACACTTTAATAACGGTGGATTGTATTAGAGGGCTGTGCTGTTTTAAAACAGATAATGCTACTTTTGAGGCTAGGTTTTAAACACATTGTTCTGGTGTCTTTAACAAGAAAGACAATAATTAAATTAATAAATAAGAGGAAAGCCTCTACATACAGTGGTATGGCCAAAGCAACTCTTTTATTTGTGTCATTAAAGAAAGCTTGATGCTTGGTTGTTGTTTTTATGTGAAGAAAAAAAATTCACAAATATCATTAGACTTAAACATTGACACTTTTAGTCTTGTGTGTTTCATATTGGGAATTTTTTCTCCATGGACACACTTTTCCAAGACTCTGTGATCCCTTTTCTCAAATTGGTTTTCACTCTTCAGACAGTTCAACCATTTCTATGTAGCCACTAATGGGGGTTTCAAACTGTCTGATTTAGCAGAGTAAGGGTCAGTGAAGAACCTAATCTGCAGGCGTTTTACTTGTAGAACATGGAAACTACTCTCAAACCTCTCTTGGAGAAAAAGTAGCGTGACTTACAAGGCAGTTTACCTCCTACATCTTTAACTGTGACTTCTTTTTGGTGGAAACGTGTCCACGTAACACCAGAAAGGAATCGAGGTGATTGGCAATGACATAACTGAATTTCAGTGTATTTTTTTCATTAAAAAAATCTTGCATAGCAAATCTTTAAGGTCCAAAAAACTCCTGATGCTTGTTCTTAATCTTGTACTCTACAAAAGCTTTTGTTAATTGAGTATGTGGTTTAAACAGCAGTGACAGCAGTTTTAACGGCTCTGTTGACCACTGCTTAGCCTGTCACAGGAAGTACAATAATCAATGATCAAATCTTTCTCAAGTCGGTGTTGAAATACAGTATCCAGGCATATTGACAGTGAAGGTTAATAGTCATATCCATTTCAACCAGATGCTCCTTTATTGAGAAGAACTTCACAGTGAGAAAAGGCAAACGTCCAACAGTATTTGACTGTCCATTGAGAGCTCCCTGACTTCTGATTGAATAATTGGGTGTCTGTTTACAGAATGCCAAGCACCGGAGGGAAGCTCGTCAAGTTGTCTGCATCCTACATTTCCACAGCCTGAATTAGCCCACAGGGCCTGTGGGAAATGTATTTAAGATTCAAAAAGTAGGCTCTCTGAAATAATTTCACCTTGTGCCTTTTGTGCTCTGGCAACAATGAGTGTGTTGGATTTTTCATGGGTGGCAAAATGACTGGAACTAAATATTTACTCACTTTCCTCCTAGGCTGGCATCAAAGTACTGAGAAATACTTTTGCTCTGTCATGTGGCATGAATCCAGCTGTCACATTTATAGATCTGCACCTCTCAGTCAGGTACAGGCTGCACTGAACTGGATAACAGGATGCATTTAAATCACCTGCCCGCACTAAATGGTTTGCCATTTTCAGCGCAGGCATATACAAAAAAAAAAAACAAAAAAAAAAAACAAGTGGGCATATGCAGGCACAAGGCTGTTATCTGTATGCTTGTCAAAGCATCTGATTATTTTATTTCTGCCTCGGTCAGAGGTCTAAAGTGATTGTTGATATCAATGGCAACTTCAACAGCGTCTTTCCTTTTAGAGTATGATAACGCAGGGAGATTAATATCTTGTGAATCCAGTACCGTAAGTCCGTACACGTTATCGTGAAAATCCTTACCTCTGCAGCAATAAATCAGCTTATTGATGTTCCTGCTGTTTTTCTATGTGTACTCACTACCTACAGTATTGATTTGCTTTGTTGTGAGACAAACTGTGAAGAGATAGTAGGTGCACAGGTTACATGAATACACACACACACACACACACACACACACACACACACACACACACACACACACACACACACACACCTTACCCTAACCCTAACCCCAAGTACATTTAAATTGAAAGTCACTTGCAATGTGGCCATTTAAAGTGTTGAAGGATATAAAAAGCATCAACTATGCCCAAGAGCTGAGCCGTCTGTTTCGCTCTCACATTTACAGGCGCATGCATACTCACACAGACAGACACACCCCTCATTAACTTGTAGATGGTTCACTGAGCTGATGCATGCTGTATAGACCAGGTCTAATTGGTTACAAGGGTATCAACAGCTGGACTGATGCGGGTGGCTGGAGCTGCTCAGTTTCCTCACCAAGTGTGACCAGAGATATTAATGTGTGTGTGTGTGTGTATGCGCGCGCACGCGCGCGCATCTGTCTTTGCACACACACAGTCTGAGAGGTTAAATTAGATAGGAATGACATCTGATGCCTAAATACTGAGTTTCCGAACTTAACCCCTTCAACTCCTTAAGGGCAAATTTCATTAATTCGTAAAAGGTATCCCAGTGCAGTGATCTGAAGCTGCTCTCTAACCAGGGGTTCACAGGTTGTACACCTGCAGTTACCAGGAGATATGTGGAAAGACTGTGGAGTGGCTCAACTAATTTGAAAAAAGAGAAATTATGTTTTTGATAAACTGTAAGCTGTAATTCATACACCAAGTCTAAACTGCAATGAATAAATGATGTTGAAATAGCTAAAACTACTGAAATTGTTAAGTAAAAGTAATGGGTAAATGATTGAAACAGAAAGCACAAAGTATTTTATGGGTAAGGTGAAATGGTTAGCTGAAAGTACTAGATAAACAGCTGAAATATTTGGCATAGTGAGTAAGAGATGGATAAATGGTTCAAATAGTTTGCTAAAAGCATGGATAACTGGCCATCTAATTCTAATGAATGAATGGTTGAAATATTTAACCAAAAGTAATGACTAAAAACTTGAAGAAAATAGCTAAAAGGCATTAATGAGCAGTTGAATAACGTGTTGAAAGGTTTGGCTAAAAGTAATGAATAAATGGTTGCGCTAATATCCACCAAACCTGAGCTAAACATTGACAGTTTCCTTGTATCAAAAAAAATCATACAGTTAATAACCAGTTTGAATCATAGACTGTGTATAAAGAGGTTCAAATGAACAACAGGTGGTACAGGAGACACTTCATCTCCCAGTGCTGCAGGGTTAAAATAAAAAAAGGTGAGCCACTGACATCTGTAGCGCCACTCGCATGCCGAGCGATAGTGTTTCTGAATAGCCTAACCTGTATTGAAAATGACAATATGACACGTGTGGCTGAGAAATGTAGCGACAACACCACAAGGAAGCGATTCAAGAAAGAAAGAAAAACAGTCTGTTTGCTTGTTGCTTTGGTACAGACACTGTGTGTCAAGGAGTGGATGATGGTGGATGTTTGTGTGTTTATGCCAGAGAAATCACACAGTAAAAACCCCTATAAGGAGCTTTTAGATCAAAAAGTTTAAGATAAGCGTTTTTGAGTATCGGGCAGTCTTGAAGGGCACCTGATTGCTGCCTTCCCAACTTCTGTTTTGTATGTCATGTGGATTTTTTGCAGTATATGTGTTTGGAATAGAGCTGATTAGCTATCTACCATCTGCTGGGCTGTGTGAAGAGAGCAGCTCATTATTCTGCCTTTTGTTGTCTGAATTGAAGCCATAGCTCCTCTTCAGCTATCAGGCAAAGCTGCAGGGACTCTTCGTATGCGAGCAGCGGGGAGCAGCTCGAGGATGCAGTGTTACTGCACACAAGTGGCTGAATTGTCGGCATCTGTCCGACAGAGAATGAGCTGTCCTCTGGCCAATCTCTGCTTCCAACTGTGATAGTACAAAATACATCTGTCTTATGTAGGATGAGATGAGCTCCAAAACGCTGTGTATCCATTTTGAGATCAAGCCTACAAGGAGGGAAATCGTTCTATTATCCCTGAAAAGCTGATATTTTTAAGTGTAATGTATGTAATGTGTATGCTTTTCAGGACCTTGTGGGCAGCGCTCCGCCTCAGAGGAACTGGAAGGGAATAGCCATCGCCCTGCTGGTCATCCTGATCATCTGTTCCCTGATTGTCACCTCCGTCATCCTGCTGACTCCTCGTATGTACAGTACACACAGACTCACTCACAAACACATATATCAGCAATCAGCTTGTTTATATCATTCCAGGTATGTTGAGGGGGGGAATGAGGTGATGGATAGGCATGTGGTGCGTTTGACTTCCATGCAGGAAACCAGAATTTACTGCCCGACACAGACCTGTAATTAATATTCACCTTGATATTAACCGTAAACACAATCGTTCTTTAAATTTATCCAAGGGTTTTAGTTGCATTACCCTACCCACACCTTAGCCATTGTATATCCACCACAACCACCATCTTACCTTAACAATACTGTAGGTGCCCTGCATGTCCTAGCATTTGATTATTGGAGGTAAAAAAATTCACAGTCTTGTTTGACAATAGGGTTGCCAAATATTGAAGGTTATAGACAGTTATGGGTAATGTTGTGCCATTGCCAGATTTAGCACCGTTGACTCATGGGAAAATAGTTTTAATGTTCAAAAAATAAAAAACAAATCATTGTTTCTCAGGCCACGACCTTATGTTCCATCAAATTACACTGCAGTTCTCCACACATTCTGGTAACAAACAGACAAACAGATGAGATACAAATCACGGTTTCCCTGATGGAGGCAACAAAACACACAGTATTCAGTCTCTCTCACTTGCACTTGTTCTCTGCCTTGGCCCACATGTAGTCCACACGGCCTTGACGTGAAAAAACGTTTTACACCTCGGATGGAACTGAGAGACCACATACCTCTCCCAGGAATCTCAAGTGATTAATTTAATCGTAAAAAATGTTCAGAATATTTTTTTTTTTAATGTGCATCTGGAACTGAACATGCATCAAAACAAACAAAGTGCTAAGCAGTCATGGGATACAATGTGCCAGATGCTGCAAATGATGCAAAGAATTTGTAAAAGAAAACTGGATTCTCATCGTAAGCTAATCGTTGTTGCTCTTGGGCCTAATGTTGCACCAAATTCCATTAAAATCTGTCTTTTTAGATTTCCTGCTAAGTAACCAGGGCCAGTAGAGAAAAGAGTATTCACACACACCTGTTTAGATGTTTGCTGCCTCGGTGCACACATATCCCACACACATGCTCGGCTTTAAATTCAGTATTGCAAACACACCTCCAATGAAATCCCTTTCTTTCTCCTCTTGGCAGTAGTGTTCAGCTTTCTTTGCGCCAAGCAGGCAGCTATTTTAATTTGATAACCTTGTTTCGATGGGTTCAAGGTTTTACAGATGACATGGTTTCTCCAGGTTGGTGATTGTATAACAATTTTATATAGAGGCAGGGTCATCGTCTCACTAGGTAATGGGCCTTTTAATGTGTAATGCCATTCAGGCCTGTTTAATGGAGATGATTATGCAGTAATAGCTTCAGCCATTTGTCAGATTGGAACAGTATCAGAGATACCATTTGCATCGTGTTGGAAATTAGTTCTCTCCCCTCTCCCTGCAGCTTCTTGCCAGACAAGAGAATTTCTGTGAGTTTTCAAGTCGATAAACACCTGACAATGTCTGATATGGTATTTACACACTCAGATCCCTCCACTCAGTCACACTGTGAAGCCTGCCGAAGAATCTGTCAACTTACCGTTTTATACAGTAAGACTGGGCTGTCAGCCATCGTGACAACTTGTCTCTAACGGTTGTTTCCTGACTAAAGGTGTGGAAGAAGACAGTTAAAGGGCTCACACTCGCTGCATCTCTTTCCTCACATCCACACTAACTCATTTGCGTTCCCCTGGCGTCTGCTCCACCTGCAGTTCAGCTGTCAGCTTCAGATCTCATCTTGAGTTTTGGGGATGGAAAGAGTTGCCCACCCGCTGCTGAAAAATGAAGAAGGCAGATGTGATCTGATGCTCTCAGATCAATAGAGCAATACCAGGGGCCCCTTTCTTGTTTGTGCCTTGTTCCAAATTGCTCTACCTATAGTGGGGAATAGTTGTCGGAGGTGCTATCTCAAGAGATAGAAAAGGAGTATATTGTAGTGAAATGGTGACAGTCTCTGGTATGAGGCTGCAGCTCCCTTTACTGATGAAAAAGTCAAAAGATTTTCTTCATTTCTTTCTCAGACACTAGTAAACTTACTTGCTTGAAATGCTAATAAAACTCACAATACCGAAAGACAGCTTCTTGACGGTTTCTTCAAAAATCAACAAGACATTTATGAATATATATGTGAGCTTCTCTATATCGTATTTAATTTATCCGTGTTTATTTGTCTTTTCTTGATGCACTTGACAGGTGAAGATGACAGCCTTGCCCTTAAGAAGAAAGTGACTATAGAGGATGTCTTTGGTCCAAGCCTTCACATCCATGACCCACATGCCAAATGGCTCAGCGGTGAGTGAACAGTTTGTGCTTGACATTTAGGATCTGACTCTCATGTCAAAACACAAAACACTTCCAGGAGAATTATGACAGGCATCGAAGTTGTCCATAATCCTCAGAATATACAATTGTTTGCACAAGTTTGGGCTCTCCTGGACAGATTTCATGAAGAGAAAAGAAATAAATACAACCCCTGCAGCAAACAGACATTAAAGAATGAGCTTTTCTTTGAATGTTACTGCAATGTTACCTCTTATTTAATGAACCGTTGCGTATGCAAAAGTTTTACTGTTTACTTGTAAAATCTCAGAGCTATCATCAGGAATTATCAGCTGATGATAAATTCTCTGACTCTTCAAACCTTCTGGTAACACTCAACAACCACAGGCTGAGGATCTGAGTGAAGCTAATTGATGCTACAAAGCAGGAGCAGGCTATAAAAAGATATCAAAGTGTTTCCAGCTTGAAATTTCCGCTGAAGAAATAGCAGTTACCGGGGAACTGTGGAAGTCACGACAAGGTCTGGAAGACCAAGACAACCTAAAGGTAAAAATGCATGTTGTCAGAGTTGATGCACAAACAGGGTCTACAGGGAACCTTACCTGCAACCTCATCAGAAAAGTCAACATCTGAAGTATGCAAAGAAACATCTGGATGAGCCAGAGCTGTTTTGGAAGTATAGACAGGTATAGACAAGGTGTGTTTGGAGAAAAAAAAGAGCAGTTTTTGACGAAAAGAACATCTTGTCAAGTATTTAGCACCGGGGTGGAAATATTCTGCTTCGGGGTTTTATGTCTGTTTGTTGCAGGGGTTGTATTCACTTCTTTTCATGTCAAAAGTCAACCAAATATGGAATCTGCCCAGGGATGTCCAAACTTTTGCATACCACTGCACTACTGGTATTAAAATCTGAAGTATTTTCATGGTTTGTCCTCGCAGTAGTCGACGGGAACTTAATAAACACCGAAAAGCGATGCAGTGTTGAAATAATACTGATGTATAACATTACATTACAAACAAAGAACTCTGCCGCCTTTCTGAAGCTCTGGCAACAAAACTTGGCACGAAAATAATTCCCTTCCTAGAACACAACTAGTTGAATAACACAAAAGGTTTTTTTTCTAATCATACAACCACAAGAATTAAATCGAGCAACAAAATAAAAATATGTTTTATAAAGAATATCAGGTAATAAAGCTTTAAAATCTCCAAGGGGAAGGAAAGAATCAGTCTCAGGGTTGTTTGCAGTTCATTCCATTTAAAAGGTGCACAGTTCCTGAAACTAGTTCTGCTAAGGTTGATGCACAGCCTATATGGGATATCTAAGGATGAATAGCTATTGGGCTCAAGATTTAAATGAGCGAAGAGATGTGAGGTCTTAGGAAAATGAGCAAGAAAATACTTTGTCTTCAGTCTCACTTAAATCGCATAACAAACAAAGCCTTTCTTCTGCAGGGAGATCATTAAACCTGTCTTTTTCTGTAGCTAATGCTACTATACCTGAACTGTGCGCACAGATCTTTGACTGTTAGTTACTCCCTATCTATCCTCATAAAAAAACATCATGGTAGTAAAAGACAAAAAAAATTCGGTTGGGACTTTTTGTTTTTGTTTTTTTACAATAACTGTGATCCTCTTTCCTAAAGACACAGATGTTATGCAACATTATGTAGATTCGCATTAACTCATTCTGGCTATGATTTTTATCCGTCCACATAGACAACAAATACACCAGTTTTCCAGCTCATTTAGCATGTTCTACAAATTCAGCATGCTGTGTACTAGGCGAACGGTAAGATGGTCTAAACTGAACAGATGTTCAGTAGGATGGATTTGCTGTGGCCTCTCTAACCTTGACAAGGTAGCAAGTAGAAAGCTCCTGGCTGAGCTCATGCATGTTGCATCAGCTGGCTCAGTGCCCCCTGGTGTTTGACAGGAAAAGTACTTGAAATCATTCTCAGCTTCAGTGATCAGAGATGCTTCATTGTTAGGATGATTATGAGTTTTTACTGTTCATTGTGAGTACTTGTGAGTACAACTACTACCAATGAACAATATGTTCTTGTTAACATTTTTTTAGTAAGGGATATTCATGACTGTATTTGCTTGTAGAGTATTTACAATGTTTTCAATCAGCTCAGGGGCAATATTGACATTTGGTCTGGTTGTCACAGTACAGCACCCAGGGCTGAGGATCTCTGAAACAGCTGTACAAATCATCGGTGAACGAAAAAAAAGTACTTCATCTAGAAAATCAAAAAAATCTTAAATTAAAGATGTGGATGAACAGTTTGTGACTGCCTGAACAGAGTATTGGTGTCTGTCAAGTGAATAGTAATAATAGTAAGAGTTTTTTGGTGATTTTCATGAGAATGTTAAAAATGGTCTATACAATAGATATACCTTGTAACATCTGGATTTGACATATCCTTAGGTTTGGGGTTCTCAGAATTAAATAAACAAAGCAGACATTGTCAACCAAGTACATTTTGTCATTTGCTAGTAATTTTTTATTTTAACCCACTGTCCACTTCAGAGCTTTTTCAATAGCTTTCCATTCAGTCTTTTTCGGTGGATGAATTTTGCTTAGGGCAAAAGTAAAAGCTCCAGAACAAATAGTGAGAAAACCTTAAGTGAAGTGATTTTTTTTTTTTTTTTTCAAATTTTGTTTACAAAGTTGAAAATTAACTTTCATGTTTAGTATTCTTTCAGACTAACCAATTTTGGATTTTTCTTTTATCTTAGTAACAAGGACAGACTTTGTTGTAATGAATTCACATGATTTTTTTATATGTAATTACACGTATCTAATCTAAAAAGTTGCTCAGTGTCCAAATTTAAACTTCTTTCTTCACATTATAAAGCAATTGATTTTATAGAGTTTTTTCATATTGTATTCTGTAAAGAATTTTGACTGAAACTGTGTTTCAAGACAAGCAAATGACGAAAATGAAAACTATATTACCGAAATCAGAGGGTTCACACATTCAGAGACAAACAGCTTATGCATAAACATACTTGGTGTCTCACATGTATATGTTTGAATATAGCTGTTATAAATTCACATTATCACCTGTACATATGCGAACTCACAGCTCCTCGGTGCTGACAGACACATTACGACCTTACATCTGTCCTTCTGTTCTACGGCGCAGACTGTTCCCCTGATTACTTACATTACAGGCTTATTAACATATAATTAGTTAAGTTCCTGGGTTTCTGTGCCCTTCATTCACAGCAATGATGAAAACGTCCTTAGCACCTGACGAAACCCTGGCAATCAATTGTGTGACATTGCATCTTGTCAGTTAAGTTAATGCAGTCAGCTCCCATTTGGTGCTAATGACCTTCTGATAAGAAGCCCAATGGGACAACTTCACACTTCAGTAGTCCTCATCAATATTTTGTGGGCTTCATTCACAGCAGTGTGTAATTGATCCCCGTTGCTCTTTGATCACCGCTCGCCTCTGTAGTCTTTGGACTCACCTCTGAGTTTCTCACACAGACTCAGATCCAAAGACACAGGATTCGACCTTCAGACTGAGCTGATGCATTCATATTTTTGAGATGCAACAGAATATGATATTGCCAAACAATGAACACAGGCCATAAACATGAAGCATCTGTGACTAAATCTACTCATGAAACAAAACACCAACATTGGCAACTGAATTACCATCACTTCTCTTTATGACTCCCGGCTCAGATCTTGAAATTGGTTTGGCTCTATCACAGTTTCCACTGTAGACTCAATATGCACCAACATTACCAACTCTTGTTTGGTACTAAAAAATGGTAATAAAATGAAACTGCATCCGCAAGATGAAAATTTCCACTGTCACAAACAGGCGTCACCAAATTCAGTGTGTCATGGCCTGAGCCAGGCCCTCTAACTGTCTCGTTTGCTGAGCAGTTGTTTTGCCATTTCTCTCTCTGAATGCGCATGTTTTATCACAAGGCAACAAATTTGAGACATTTCTGAGAAAATCAACCTGTCAAGGAAAAAAAAAGAGAGTTTAGTTTGAACCCAAGCTTTAAATGATTGCAAAACATGCACAACAGAATTAAATCTTGTGCCTTCATTTTCAAAACACTGTCTTTTAGTGCTATGGTAACCAGAGAAAGCAATTGGCAAACTGGCATTTAACCAACTTCTTCTCTTATCTTAACTGTTTTTGGCTCTGTGAAGCACTTTGTGACTCGTGTCTGTGAAAGGTGTTGTATAAATAAGCTTTACTTACTCACTTACATTACTTACTATAGAAGATGAGACGGTGTTGCTGTTCTCAGAGCAGGATGGTTAGGACAGCAGCATTACAGCAGTCCACAGGGCAGATACCCTGTGCTGAGTGCTGTCACGGACGTATATCACACACTCACAGCCTTTTTTTAAGTCTGTCTTCCAATGGGAGATGTTTTGAAGAAAAAAAACTTAATTCTACCTGCCCAGAACCAAACAACAGAAAGACAAAGTTAGCAAGTGACTGGTGAACATAGTGGAGCATTTAACAGCTAAAGAGCCAGATGTTTACTCCAGGAGTTGGTGGGGACCAAAAACTGAGCTAAAAAAGGGTGAATATTGTACTTGTATTTTCCAAGTGGTTAGAAACGCGTCTCTAAATGAATGATAATGTTGCTCTGTAACTGCTGGATGTGTAAATGAGAGACTGTTTGCTAACAAGTTCGCCATATCACTTTAAACAGGGATTTTGATGAAGGTGCAGGAGGAGGACAAGACACTATAAAGACACTATAAACAGAAACCTGGGAGAAACTATATACCAGTGCAGTTCCTACCATCTCCATCTCTTTTTATTTGTCATTTACAGACAATGAGCTCCTGTATCATACAAGGAAAGGGGATGTTGTTAAGCTTAATGCTGACACGAAGGACAGTGTGGTTATCGTGCCGAACCAGTTGTTTGTGAGTATTATCTTGCCTATAATTTACTCCAAAAGCAGTAAGTATACTTTCTGATACTGTAATTTCTGCATTACTACTGTGAGAGTGTGTGTTTTTTTTATCCCATATAGGACAGATCCAGAGCCGCCATGTACCAAGTATCTCCAGACATGGAACATGTGTTGTTTGCCTTTGAAGTAAAACCGGTGGGAAACCCTGTACTACCTCGAACTGCACCATATAATTTTCCCAGACTTTGTCCTTCTTTGACTGTGATGCTGTTTGTTTCCACAGATCTATCAACACTCCTATGTGGCCAAGTACATTATTTACAGCCTCACCACACAGTAAGACTCATCTCTGTTATGTCTTCCTTTATTGTCTGTTGTGTTTTGGTGCCTTGTGTGTCCTCTTCCTCTCACACATCTTGGACTGGGCAATTTGCCCTCAGCCTGACCTCATGTAGACAGTCCACTGATGCCAGCCCCATTTACCTGCTTTGGCTGCTACGCTGTGGGAATGCATTTAAGTTCAATTTAGTTTTGTGTGCTGCATTCAGCCCGGCCTGTTTTTAGCCTTTCATCCATCTATGTCTGCTTATTTCCCCACTGTTCTGTATTTGCAGTGAGCCAAGCAAAGTCAGCTTGAGCTAAAAAAAGGACATGGATGATTGATGAAGCCTACAGTGAAGGATCAAGCCAAAAAACACACAACTTCTTTGCTCTGACTGTGCATTTGTATTGACTTATTCAGCATACATTGTGAATGTAGTGTACATACAGACAAAAACTGAATGTATTCTTTAATATGTCATCTCCACAGGGAGACCTGGCCTCTGAACCCTCCTGAGGTGCATGAAGCTGCCCTGCAGTTTGCTGGATGGGGACCCCGAGGCCAGCAGCTGGTAAGGAGGCCGTACCCTTGAGATAACACTCACTAAATGCTGGCACACTAGTGGACATCTGTCAGAATCAGCCTGGCATGGCAGAGGAGGCTGAGTAGTGATTTATAGTCTGTCACAGCAAAACAGACAAATGCCGTGGTGATAAGAGGTGTATGTACACTGTAATGACTGCATTAAGGGTCCAAGGGTGAACTGTCTTTACTTTGACCTGCGTCAATGTCACCGTGAAGCCAACATTTTTTTTTTCATTTCACAACTTCACGACAACGTGAGCTGGTGAGAGCCCCAGTGGCAGATGGCATCTCGGCGGCACAACCCATGGCTTGGACAGTGTGGGGTTTCTGCGGGGGAGCAAACACATGGCACTGACATGGAGAGGGGATAGACTTTGTAAAACAGACCAGCTGATTGGAAACAGTTTGCCCAATTGTGCAGACAAAATCGATGTCTTGAATTTGATTTTACTGCAGCTCTATTTGGCTTTTCCATTCATTCGTTTTTTCATTGTCCATTGGTATTAAGGAATAAAATGAGTGCAGAAATATTTTTAGAAGAAAGCCCCGCAAACAATTTTGCTGGCATCCTTGGATTCAACACACCTTTCTTCTCTCCACCAAAAAAAGTGACTACTTCTTTTTGTTTATTTTCAAACCCTCATACCTGACTGTGTTTATTATGAGCTGTGCAGGAAGCTTATTTAGAATAATGCAAGCTATTATAAACTCAACAGTAGCAGTGGAGAGAACTGTTTTTGGTAAACTCAATAAAACATGATTTAATGAAGTATTTAAAGTCAGTCAGAGATGGAAGCAATTTTGCAACTGATTATACATAAACATGAAAATGTTTCACTGTTGTATTTGAAGATTTGTTATCTAGCATTATTTCATGTATTAAAGGACATGTCAGTTTGGGAGTGAGAGCAGGTTTCAGGTTTCAAGTGGCAACCTCCAGCAGCCACTGGAATTATGACTCTTGTTCATCAGGAGCAAAGGAGGAAGTAGAGTTATATTGTTGTTGAGTTGCCTGACCTAACTAAACCTCAACCATAGCATTGTAAGATCAAAAACCCTGTTACTTGTGATGGTTTCAGAAAGCGCTGATAAACTGTCATTCTGCAGCGAGGGCCGTCAGATCAAAACCACATATTATATGTGTGTTTATGTACATGTGTTGTTCTGGCAGTTACAAATTGTGTATTTTGTTGTTTTAATTTGAGGACTTTTTTTTTGTCAACAAATCCAAAGAAAAGACCAAAATCATCATTAAATTTATCCTGTTGTCCTAAAACTCTTAAAAACACATCATTGAGCCACACTATTGCACTGGTGGCATGTTTTTTTGGCTACAATAGTGCACCAAATGTGTATTAATCTGCAACTGAAAATAGTCCCAGAAAATGTGCTATTTCATCCTGTCTGAGTAGAGTTGGCTTATAGACCCAGGGCCCAGCTGTTTTAGGAAATTATTGTACCTTTAAAAAAACAAAACAAAACTATACTACACTAAACTATATATTTGTTACCCATTTTTGAGTATTAGAAGTGACATTTTGTTGGTTTTGGTCTTTTTATGGGATTTGTTGACAGTGAGAAAAATATAGAATTATGCCTTATCCTTTAACAAGCTTCAAAGTGCCAGTGATTGAAGCATCTGAAAATCTTTTGGCTTTTTCTCTTGCCTAATCCAATACTTCCCTTTTGTTTTACCTTGTTGACTTTAGTAGTTTTTGTTTGGATTGCTTTGTTTAGACAACAGTTTCATCAGCTGTTACTTAAAAGCTTTCTGTACCTCCATAATTGCTCTTATCGTATCATTTGCTTAAATTACAGATACACTGCTGTGAGAAAATATTAACATTTCAAGTATGTGATGAGACTTTGCCTGCTGAGGGAAGAAAGCAGATTAATTTGCATATGGTAATATTGTACCTGATTGTTCCCTTCACAATGCTGTTACTGTAGCTTCGTGTTTGATTTAATGAACAGCAGAGGTTATGTGAGAAAAATGAGATAAACTTTCGTCTTTTGTCTTTGTCTGACCTGGCAATGTTGGACATGTTTTCTTTTTTTCACTCAGGGTTTGTAAAAATAATGATTTCCCATTAAGTTTATCAGAACTGGAGCAATTTATCATAAAGTGTTTAATCAGGAAGTATAAATGAAAGGTGTGTGAGTGTTTGTGGCAGTATGGCTGTGTGCATCGAAGCATCCGATGTACAGTGAGAGGAGCAGGGAGATGAATCCTGCAATGCTCCCCTCATTAAACCGCAAGCAATTACTCTGCTGTGACAGAGCAATCAGTGAGGCTGAGTCGACACACACACATACACCTTCACACACACATACACACACCTAAGAAAGAGGTTATATTGAGACAAAAACAGGAGGGGGAGGAAACAGAGAGGGGTGGGTTTAAGAAAAAGAAATTAAAACAAATGAACATATCGTTGTATTTCACATCAAAAAACACCCATGCACATGGAGACACGCTCAAATACAAATAAGCAACCCTGCTCTTTAAGCTCCACAGGTATCTTTGATGTTGCTACTTTAATTTTGCCACCCTTTTGAAATGGCTCTTTTTTAGCCTTTTGCTCATTCTCTCTCTTCTCTCTCAACTTAATCACCTGAAAATTTTTAAGTCAAGCAATTGCCACCTCCTTTACAAATTATTCTAGTTTTCAGGGGCCATTCAGGATCATTTATGACTAAATGCTATGGGTTCTGTGCTGACAATGAGTCCTTTGAACTTGAAATCTTGAGGCAGCTTTTGCCAAGGTATAATTCAAAATAATTAAAATACTGAGAATTGAATTTTTATGTAGCTCTTTGAAAGCTGCCTATGATTTTCCTTATGTCCCATGGCGGTTTTGCAACATTCGCCACCCACCAGCTTCCTTTGCTTTACACAGCCCTGCATTGATCTGTTTTCCTCAGATGTTGATCCCACAGTATAAAACTTTGATTTTCTCAACAGTAGCCATAGATCAGTGTGAAAGGAGCTATGTCTTTCTCTTTTCTGATTCTCGTGATGGCGATTTGAGGCTTAGATTAAACTGAAGAGGTTTCAGCTGACAGCCCAGCTACGCCAAAAGAAACGCCAGAGCTTCAGATACCAATCAATCCCACATTCATCTCCTTCATAATGGCACCAGTCGAAGCAGCGAAAACACTGGAGTGGATTGACAGAGGGTTATAAGTGTCACACACTCATCTGCCAGCGATGTGTCTTAATTCTTTCAGCCGATGCCATCGATGGTGCTGAGGGCTTAAATCAGCAGTCTTACCCGCTATTTAGCTCAGCCATCCTCCACCCCCAGAAGACAGCATAATGTCTCAATAAACACTGGGGGAAAATGGTATGTTTGTGCTTGGGTATGTCTTCAGTTATATGTGTGTGCCTGCAGGGTTGCAGCCAGCTCCAGCGCCTTGATTAGCAACGGAACAAGTTTCATACTGCTTTGGAGAGGAATCCAGCTTGAACTATAATGAGGCAAATATTCGTTAATACAGTGCTTAAGGCAGGTGTTGACTGAGACTATATTAGCCTGTAAGTGTTATTGAGTGGGAAGCTGTGTTTCTATCTGGATTAGGTCATGCTGTGAAAAGAGCCACAAGTGGGTTCGGCATAAGGGCTCATACTGTACATAGTAGAATGTGAGATGCAGCGTCTGAGGAAAAATGTTCCCAGCTTTGCACTACAGGAAATTAAAATTTAGGTGTGAGTCAATGGGAGCAATACACATGACCATTTACATTACACGTGATACACATTAACGATAGCCACTGGTCTGAATTTCTCTGTCCAGATCTTCATATTTGAAAACAACATCTACTACAAAACAACGATAGAGAGCCGAGCGATCCGCCTGGTTTCCACTGGCCAAGAGGGAGTTGTCTTCAATGGCCTTGCTGACTGGCTGTATGAAGGTAAGACAACTACAAACAGTTTCACCAAAACACAACAAAACCCAGGATAATATCATGTCTGTCATTTCTGTGTTTCAAAGACAGAGTATAGATTTCTGTCACTTTCAGAGTGAACTTGGGCCAAATTCTGGAGTTTAAAAATACATTAAAAGGTTAAAAGTATGTGGACACCTCAGCATCAACCTTTCATATGATTACTGAACATCTCATTTCAAACACATGGGCATGCATGTGCTGTTAGAACAGCCTCCACCCCTCTGGGAAAGCTTTCTACAAGAATTCGGACGATGGCTGCAGGGATTTGCTCCCTTTCAGCAACAAGAGCATTAGTGAGGTCAGAGACTGATGTTGGGCGATGGGGCCTGTCTCACAGTCTGCATTTTAATTCATCTCAAGGTTGCTGGATAGGGTTTAGGTTAGGGCTCTTTGCAAGTTCTTCCACACCCAACTAGGAAAACCATTTGGACTTGCTTTTTGCATGGGAGCATTGTCATGTTGAAGCAGAGAAGAGCCTTCTCCAAACTACTGCCACAAAGTTGGAATAACATGAACAATATAAATGTATACTGTCGCCTTTCAAATTAATATGGTGAGCGTATTATCAAACAGTTGTGTATTTGTATATCCCACAGACACAGAACACAATTAAAATTAATGTAGAGGCGTGTTTCCTGTCACCTATTTACTGTTCAATGTTCACTCCTCTTTTAATTGTTGCTTTCTACCCACCTTCATGTGGCTTCACTATGTTCACCAGTAAGGTGCTATCTCCATCTGCCTGCTATTTGGTGCTGAGCAAGTAGCCTACAATTTGTTTTTGGAGCCATTTTGAAGTACAGCTGAGCATTAAAAGTAAATCAAAGAGTAAATTTTGCAATTCTGAAAACCAAAACAATGAGCAGAGAGATGCTGCAATGCTCCATAGAGCATTGGGGAACTGCAGCATTGGATGATAATTATCTGTGAGTTCAACACTCCAAGCGACAACTTTCACATCAAAGTAGTTACGTGTTCCATTGTTAAAATAAAAATATGTATTAAAGCGGCTTTAATTGGAACTAACAGTGTCAGTAAACAAAAATATGTATTTACCGCTGGTGGGAGGTGTCCACAAACTTTTGGACATATAGTGTATTTAACCAACCAAATTTGAAGACCATTATAATCCAGTCTTGTGACACCTGCCCTGCACTTCCCCGTCCCCGAGGCGTGGTTGTTTGTTTGTGTGCATGATTCCATCTGAAAGAGCACAGCTGGCTACGTTTCAGTGCCCCTCCTTCACGAGACTTCCCATTGCTTGTCTTTGTGTTCAGGCAGTTTTTAATTAATTCATGTTTGCAGTGCTGCAATCTCACTCAGCAGATGTTCAAGTTTGCTTGTAATTGAGTATGAAACATTTTTCTGCATGTGAGACGACATTCCAATTACATACCACTTGGATATGGCTTTGTCTTATTTGAGACTAGTGCTGTCATTTATAATGCAGTTTATAGGTAAGTTGTTGTTTAGTAAGTGAAGACTTCAATTACTGTTATTATTTTATTCATTCTGCTTTTATTCAGAGGGCGGTTTGAGATAATAATCGCAGTGTAATTGTATAATGTAATTGTAAAATGCCGGTTATTATGAGAGAAATTCTGTAACAGTGCATGAACTGCTTCAGGGTTGCCTCTAATCGGTTTTTCATTAATGGGATTATTTCTTTGTTGCAGACACAGAACATGACATGAAAGAAGTAATCCATTTCCAATGCTAAAGAAAGATTTGCCTTGCCATATTTTCCCACTGTATTTCACGGATTTATCAGTGGATAACAGACTCTCACAAAAACAGAGATCATGCAGTATACAGCTGTTACAGTCGTCGCTTACAGTGTTAGCACTGAACTGTATGAACTGTATTGTTCTGGCGAGATTTTGGCATAAGTTGTTAGAATGTGGTTCAAGGTGAGGCTGCCTCTTCTCTCAGGTATTTAGTGCAGTACAGCCAAAGATCCTCATCCTTGAATGAGAAAAGTTAAACTTTGTTTCCATCACAGAATTGGTAGCAGTTTGTTTTAAAGAGGTAAAACAGATGATTTCAGGTCAGTTGCATTCAAACATTTCATTTCAAAAAATTTAAAATATATATATTTTCAATCTTTTTTTTTTTTTATTAAACTTCTAATTTAATTCATTCTGAGCCTATAAAACTGTACTGTATGTAAATTCACAATCTGTTTGTTCCAGAGTTCATTGAAGTTACAGTCTTATATATTATATTGAGTGAAATATTCAAACAAATAGTGCCATTGTTATAGCTGCGTCTTTGCATCAAACAGAATATCTTATATGACTGACTGATGGCTTCTGAATCAAAGGATTCACATTTTTATTAAATATTTAGATGCTAACAAACCTTTCAAATCCACAGTCCTGTGGGTTTAAACAATGCTTTGCCAACACATATATGTATGTATGTATATATATATATATATATATATATATGTATATATATATATATATATATATATATATATATTGTATGTATATCTGCAAGCCTTTGATGTTGATCAGTGTTAATACTTATTCCCCAGTTGTCATAATGAAGCATCAACAAACGTGAACTGTAACTTTGATCAAGAGATTGAAGATAGTGAAGTCATGGGAAAGGCTTTCACAAAGTATCCTATAGAGCCGTAGGTTTGGGAGATGAGAGAGATGAGATGAGCTCTCCTAAGAATCCAGTGTGTAGGTTTTGTCTTTTCAGTTGCAGTCATCTGTTCATACAGTATGAGGCTCTGGAGGTTTTGGTCTGTGCATGTGGTCCCTCCCCTGCTGATAGAGGTTTAGGCAGCTGTACGCTTGCACAGAAGACAGAGTGTCACAGTGGATGTGCGAGGACAAGCAACGCATAACCATCCCATCTTTCTGTGGAGCTGTGACATGAAATATGGGTGTTTTGTTGTCTTCTTTAAGCTGCAGATTCAGTGTGAATCCTGTGGTTGATGGAAATGTCAACAAAAGCAGCATATTTTAAGAACAGCACACCAGGAATCTTACCAAATGCTCCAACCTTCAGTAAATAATAGATAAAATGTTATGTTGTGCTGCTCCTATTTTTCTAGAAGAATTAGAAAGGTAGTTGCCTTAGAAATAGTGATGGCTCATGTTCCTTGGGCACAGGCCTTGAAAATTCTGCTGCAATAAAATAGTTAGCCTTAGAGCAAGGACTAAATCACCTGTTGAGAATGCAACACTGAAAAGCCTCCTTTGACCACTCTGACCATTTTATAACACACTTCACCTTCAATAAAATGATTATTGCCTGACATCATCAATGGTAACAAAATCACAAAGTCCTCATCAAGGTTGAGCTGATCATTTTTGCCCGTAAAAAAGGCTTTTGTTTGGATCTCCACATGTAGGTGCAGTCAAGTGTGTACTCTGAGTGCGTTTCATAGAGTTCTTCTGCCCCCTGCTGGATGAAAGTCACTCATCAGTAAACTGCTGGGAAAGAAAGTAATCAGTGAGGGAAAGTGGTTTTACACTGAAATGCCAAAGACAACCTTTCAAAATAATCCAATTTACCTTTTTGAGTTGGTGTTTGAGATGTTTCTGGACCTTTTGTCTTGATTTCTTCCAAAATGTCAGCTCCCTCAGTTATAGTGTGTCCATCAATCGATCAAAGTCCAGTTTTGTTTTCCACCGCCACCAACAAAACCTTAAAGAGTAGAATTAGGCAAAGGCAAAGAAAGCTTCAGCCACAGAGGAAAAACGCTTGATTAAAAGATTATGAAGGGAAGAAAGAAGAGGGGAAAAGCCGCCCCTGTTCTTGATTAATGAAAATTGTAGTCATAACATAACAGGTGTAGTAATCATATATTTATGATGATTCATATTCATTTCTCATTATTTGATTCATAAGCATTAAATCTTCATCAACATAGTTTGTTTAACACCCAGCGTCTGGTTCATGTGGTTGGATTTCAAACTGTCTAAATATGATAAGAGTAATTGATTTATTTTTCCTCAGTGACACGACAGGGATTGGGCATCATAAATCACGCAGGCTGCAAATATTAAAGTAGTGTCTGTTCAAATGGTGACATATTGGAAATGTTTTTATCAGTGTCAGACTATTAAGTACATAAACACCAACTGATAGACACACAGCAGACCGAGCAAAGCAAACTTTTTATCTGAAGCATTGCATTGCAGTGACTTTGCAGGAGCATCAGGAGCCAAACATTACATTTTTAGATGGATTGTCATGTGGATTTGACTATTTTTTTCCACCTGTCTGCACAGTCAGTCTGAAAACATTAGGTCAGGGTCAAGGTAGAATTCATTGTCATTCGCTCCATGTACAGTACTCAGTATACAGGGGAACCAAATTGCATTCCTTCAGTGCACTACTGTACACAATATATATAGAAAAATAAACAGGTACCCAGAAAAATAAGACAGTTAAATACACAACTTATTTTCTTCCACATCTTCAAATATGTGTTCTGATTTTCAGTATCACGCATTTTTCACTGTGTGTGTGTGTGTGTGTGTGTGTGTGTGTGTGTGTGTGTGTGTGTGTGTGTGTGTGTGTGTGTGTGTGTGTGTGTGTGTGTGTGTGTGTGTGTGTGTGTGTGTGTGTGTGTGTGTGTTATCTGTTTGTTTTGTATTCTAGAGGAGATCCTGCAGACCCAAATAGCCCACTGGTGGTCTCCAGACGGGCTGCGCCTGGCCTACATGACCATCAATGACTCGCTGGTACCGAAGATGGAAGTCCCATTTTTCACGGGAACGCCATACCCCACTAACCTGGAGTATCACTATCCAAAGGCAAGTTTAATTCAGTCACACTCTCACTCCTGCTCCTCCTTTGATGCTATCATGTTGATGTTATTGTACACAGAAAGTTGTGGAAGAAGTGCTGTAGCACTGCCACAAAGAAAAAAAATACTACATTACAGTGAAAGTTTTACATTCAAAATCTTTCGTCCAGAAGTATTTTCAGCAAAATGTACTTCAAGTATAAAAATTAAAAGTAGTAGTAGTCGTTTATTTATAATATATGGTTTGCATGATTGGACCATTACTGATTCAGCCTTTTAATGCTGTCAAGATAGAGCTAAATATAACAACTTCACATGCTGCTGGTTAGTTTAATCTGTAACAGGCAATAGTCGATTAGATGTATAAATGATCATAAAACTGGAAAACACAAGTACCTCAAGGTGTACTTCATCACTGTACATAAGTAAATGTAGTTAGTTACATTCTACCACTGTACACAGAAGACTTTCATGGAGCTTGTTTACCTCAGAACAGAAAGACAATTCGTCACTGTCTTGACCTGAAATCCAGTCTGACCTATCTAATTTCCGCTTGGCCCCTGCAGGCTGGGGAGGAAAACCCTGTAGTGCACCTGTCTGTGGTGAGCCTCAATGGTCCCCTGCACACCGTGGTGATGAAGAAACCTGATGACCCCCGAATAGGGTGAGTGACAGCTCAACGATGCCTCATTGAAAGCACCGAAAATAGCCCTGGGGCGTTTTCTTAAGGTAGTCGAGACAGAGGTGGTCAGTGGTGGTGATGTGTTTCCACCTTCTGGTTTTTCCAGGAGGGAATATTATATCACCATGGTGAAATGGGCCACCAGCACCAAACTGGCTGTAAACTGGCTGAACAGAGCGCAAAACAACTCCATCCTGACACTGTGTGAGGCCACGACTGGAGTCTGCATTAAGGTGAAACATTTGGCAAAGTGGGAAATCTGCTGCCACTGTGATTTTTGTGTCTGTATAACCAACTATGAATTTAACTTACTTACAAATAACAACTTGTGTAGCCTTTTATAGCTTATTCCTCTCATTTAGTCAAACCTACTCTCACCAAATCTGCAGCTCAAAATAGTCCCCAACAAGTGCAATATTTGGTCCTGTTTGTGTAATGTTGGCTGAAAACTACATTGGTCAGATGTTTTAGGAAATCTATTTGCTTTCTTTTTAAAATTAAAGTATATTTTTTCTGCCAGTTTTTAAGGGAATTGTTCAACATTTCGAGAAATAGTAGCAAGACTAAAAAGATTGATACCACTCTCGTACTGTCCATTAATGGTCATAACCACTCATTTAACAGACACATATAAGACATTAATCTTCTCATGAAACTCACTGCCAGAAAGTGAATAAGCATATTTATCTAAGTGTCAAAGAGATGGACTAACACGCTCTTGTTTTGTATCTTTTGTTGACAATAACAAACAATAAAGAATACTGACAGATTTATAATTTTTTAAGTGATTTGTTGGCTTTCAACTCATGCCCTCTTATTATTTTCAGAAACATGAAGATGAGAGTGACAGTTGGTTGCACAGACAGGTACGTGATCAAAACGCCGCTGCTCCGTTGCTGAGCAGTTGGTTAAAAAACAGACAGCGTTTGCTCCGTGTGTCTGAGTTTGAACAATATTTTGTTTTTTTCTCCTCTCTGCAGAATGAAGTGCCACTCTTTTCCCAAGACGGACACAAGTTCTTCTTCACCCGAGCAATACCTCAGGGTGGGAGAGGAAAGTTTTTTCACATCTCTATGTCCACCTCGACGGTAGGTAATGACAAAATGATCCTCATAATACGTGTCCTCTGAGGCTTGGTACAGAGTGTTTAGTGTTCCCCCCTGTGTTATTCTCACCCAGCCTAACACTAGCACAGACATACTTCAGTCCCTGACATCTGGGGACTGGGACATCACCAGCATCTTGGCATACAATCATCAAAGGAACCTCATGTAAGATGTTTTGATATTCTTACATATTTTTATCAGCCGCTGCTGAGTCGAGGGTGTTTTGTTGTTTGGTGATGATGTTTGGCTGTTTTTCCAGATACTTTCTGAGCACAGAGGACAACCCCAAACGACGACACTTATATAGGTATGGTTTTATTGGAAGTTAAAAGTGCTTTTATGTTTTCTATGAGTGCTTTTTAAGGTATATAATGATACTCACTCAGTGCCATTCCACAGCGCCGACACAATCCCTCCATTCAACCGCTGCTGCCTTTCTTGCGAGTTCAAGTGTGGCTATGTGGACGTTTCATTCAGCCACAATATGCAGTACTTCTTACTCAACTGTAAAGGTGAGCACGTCGATCTTGAATCTCTCGAGTTATGACTTTTTTTCCTTTTTCTTTTTTTTTTGTAGCAGCGGACTGAGTGTGTTTTACATCCCAGCACTCTCGAGAATGGAAGTCTTCTCGGGGACGTAGAGAGCTGTGTTCGGTGGAAAGTGTAATTGAATTAGTGCTCTGTGTCAGGTTGAGAGCTTATATCGAACTGGACATTAGCAGATAACCTCAAACCACTGCTGGATCCTTCTGATTAGCCACAGAAATAAATGTCTTGTCTGACTGCAGTGATGTGAGTACTGCTGAGCTGCTGGCGAAGAGAGTGTGGCTTTCTGCTTTTAGTATTTGATAAATGGAAAGGAGAGCAAGCTCAGTGGTTAGCATTGTGTGGTTGTTTACTAGATGTATTCCTTGTGTTCCTCAGAGACATTCTGTTACTGTTTTTTTGTTGTTTTTTTTCCTTGTGGCTTCAGCACTGGGGCACAACAACGCAGTTTCCATGGAAGCTGATTTGTTTAGGGCGCTCACTCCAGAGAGGAAAAGTGCCAGTGGCTTTCTGCATTAATTGGATCTTTGGAGACTAGCTCCATTGTGAAATAATAAGCTACTTCCTCATGGGACGGAAGTAGATTAACTGTGGAGCTGGCTGAGAGGCCTGTTTCTGAAGTCTGTTTAAGATAAGACAGAGATGATTCCTTTGCAGAGGAGGGTTGTGTTTCACACTTGTGATTACTGGTTTGTCGGAGGCATTTTAGCCTATTGTCAGGGTCTTCTTACATGATATTTTATCATGCTAATCAACTTAACTTCTATAATTACATTCTTGCTAATTGTTTTTCCCTGAATTGTTCTTTATAGGCCCAGATATACCAAGTGTGGCTATTTATAGCACTAAGGACAAACAGAGTGAGTGTTGTCTCCGTTGTGTTGTCCTTCTACATCATTATGTACAATAATCTGCACTGAATTCACTGCAAATATGTTTTCATTGATAGATTTCTCATTGAGTTTCTTCTTTCGCTGCAGAGGTGTTCGACGTGGAGACGAATGAGAAAGTAAATGAGACGTATAACAGCATGCAGATGCCCAGGGTGGAATACAAGACCATCACCATAGACGACTATAGTATGTGTCCACTTTACCAAATACAAGATTACCTGCCAGTCACATTGTATTATAAGACTGAACGTTAACCCTCTGTTGTCTGTTGTAGTTCTGACGATGCAGATTCTGAAGCCAGCTGGATTCGTAGAGACTGCCCATTACCCCTTACTGCTGCTTGTGTACGTAGGAACGAGGATGACTGCAACTACCATCATCGTTTAGAAGGAGTACCCCAGCTATCACTTCCCTAAATTTGGGGTCTCACAAGAGTCAGATTAAAAACAGAACAGTCAAAAAAGTTACTTTTAGTCCCCAAGTATGGGTTAAAATCCAAAAATGCTAGAGCCTGCATTTCCCATAATGCAACTCAATAGTGTGTTTTGAACAGTCACTCGACTAATGGCATCAGGAATTGTTTCAGCACTACGATATAATGGTAAAATATAATATAAACTAGAATTGCATTAAAATACTGTTCAAAATTTGAGACAGGACTCTACAAATTTATGTTTGACTTCATTCATTTGCAAGGTGTTGTTGTTATTTTGTCCACTCTTTTTTCGCAAATTCTGACTTTGGAGACCTTTTTTTCTAATAGTCAAATTTAGGTGTTAAACCCTCCGATTTGACCAATTATAAAATTGAACATACATCTCTGAGAAGTGAGTTATTCCTTTTCATCATCCTGTCATATATTTTCCACAGGGACGGTACGCCTGGTGGGCAGATGGTAACGGAGCAGTTCCAGGTGGACTGGGCCACGGTTCTGGTCAGTAGCTTCAGTACCATCGTGATCCGCTTCGACGGCCACGGCAGCGGCTTTCGGGGCACCAACCTTCTCCACAAAGTCAGGAGGAAGCTGGGAAAGTTGGAGGAGAGGGATCAGCTGGAGGCCCTCAGGTCAGACTTCTCCTACAACTGTGAGCACGACCGTAGCAAAAGGCGGAGCAGTTTGACTCATTTTCTTTCATTTTCAGGTTCATATCCAAAGAGCCTTACATCGATAAGAATCGAATGGGAGTCTATGGAAGGGTAAGAAGAACACGTGATCAAAGAGGCTTCTGTAATTTTGATTTCAACTGAATGCCTTCATAAATACAGCAGATGCCTTACATGTTAATTATTTTCACAAGGTGTAATTAATTTATTTTTGTTTTCTTGATGTGTTTCTGTGTCTCCTCTACCTTTGTACAGGCCTATGGAGGATATTTAGCCACAATGCTTTTGAGCTCTGAAGAGTTTACCCAACTTAAATGTGGAACAGCAGTCTCACCCATCACGGACTTTGAGCTATATGGTATAACTGTCTTGATATTATTCTTTTGTGGATGTCTTAAAGACATCTTGGGACAGCGTCTAAAGGCACCTGATCTTTCTAAACCGTTTTTTTTGTTTTTTTTTGTCAAATTGCAGCATCTGCATTTTCAGAACGATACCTCGGTTTAAAGACAGATTCCCGAGTATATACGGTAAAGTTCCAACACTTCTGTCTCTTTATCCAAATCATGCAACAAGATGTTTTGCTGAATTGAATGGGGATGAATTATAGGGTCAAGAGGATGTTGATGACATGGTGGATTTTCTGCTTCCTCTTTTCCTTCAGATGACAAATTTAGCACACAGAGCGGGTCAGCTTCTGGAGAAACAGTACTTGATAATTCACCCAACTGCAGACGGTAAGGGGCATAGTGTTGGATATATCTTTTTCTCAGCAGAGAGTGAAAAAGTTTTTGTTTCACTTCATAGTTTGTGTGATTGGTCACTAATGTGCCTCTCCAATCTCGTCTTCACTACCACTTCCACAGAAAAGGTTCACTTCCAGCACACGGCCAAGTTTATCAACCATTTAATCAGCGAGAAGGCCAACTACACTCTACAGGTGAGCTAAAATCACTGGTTGATGTACAATGAAACGGTTGCTGAAAATGTTCCCCCTCTTTATGCTGAGTGTCAAGAGATCACTTCCTAAAATGAAAACAATATAAGAGGGCAAATGTTAGATTCCAGCGCACAGGTATAGGCTAAGATAGCTGGTTATAAGTAGGGTACGGTTGGGATCAGGTTAAGGTAAGTTGAAAAAGAATCTACTCAGAATCTAAACACCAACCAACATAAGAGATGGGGGACAAAATAATACATTTTATGGCCACTTGAGGGCAGCAAAAACAAGTTAGGAACACAACATTCACCTTTTAAGTTAATATGCTGAATGGACAACTACATTTGCTCCTTTTAGCTCTGTTTTGATCTCAACAAACTCTTGAGGAAAATAGTCGAGCCTTTTCACAGATGAACAGAAAGACGATATACAGCTCCACAGAGCTGAGGGGAACTAGTGTGGTCGTTTTTCAAGGGAGTAGTCATAACCACATGAAATTTAATTTCTTACCAGAATGAAATTCAGTTTTTGTAACATTACTTTCCCTCTGCTCCAACTCAACAAGTAAATTGAGTGAATTTTGTACTAAAAATAGAAGATACCCAACTGGTATGTCTACTTCAGACTGCTGAAGTCTCAGTTAGTTTCTGCACATTTTCACAGAACCACAACTGTGGATTTTGTTCTCATCTCTTAAATTGGAATTGCATTAAGATGTTTCAGAGAGCTGGCAAACCAACATAACCACAAAGTCCATGGAAATTAAAACCGTGTGATACAATTGAAAGCTCCAGAACACCTACTAATGGACTTTGTGGTGAGAAATTGTTTTGCCCACTGCTGTTTCAAAGTTCCTTTCTATCTGAATGTTTAGATATCGCATGGACAAGTGAGTAATGCTTTAGTATAAAATTAAATAAAAAAGCGAACTTATCTATTGTTGTTTAAGTATATTTTGATTTGCTGTGTTTTTCTATTTTATATTATTAAAAAATGTATAACTTGGTTTTTCAATGATGGCAAGTAAAGTGATTTAAAAGGTGCAGAAAACAGTCATGGGAAATTTTACCCTATTTTCTCTGATTTTATAGCCTACATGAGTAAAAAAAAATTAAAGGATTTGTTTATAATGACAGCATTATTAGTTCAGCTCTATCATATAAATCCGTCATTGCTGTGTATTAACCTACAGATCTATCCAGATGAAGGACATTTCCTACACAGTGATGGGACACAGCAGCACCTGAGCCAGTCTCTGGTCAACTTCTTTGAGGAGTGTTTCCGGGTGCCAGAGGTACTGACGGACGACCAGCAAGAAGACGAGGACGACAGTTAAGCCTGCTCCTGTGAGCAGCCACCCCTCCACCCACCCCACCTCCTCGGCCAGCTACTACAGCACAATATGCAACAGATCTTTCAACCCAATCAATCCACGACCCCTGCACCTGTCCAACCTGATTTTAGCTCTACTCTGAAGCGCAGCACCTGCATGTGCAAAAGGGGCCTCGGTCTATTTTCCCTCTCCTCACCTCGTGCGGACCAGGAAACCAGTCAGAAAGATGTTGAATAAATCTCAGATGTGGACAGTCATATCTCTCTGCAATTGGAATAAGTGGACTAGTACTCCCTCTGGTGGACAAATAGAGGATCAACATAATTTACATTCAGAAGTGTCTCCATTCCAAACCAGGTACATTAACAGAGCGCTTTGCAGCACAAATTATCCCCCCGTGAAGATCAGTTCATTATGTTGAGATTTAACTTTTGGGCTGCCACTCTCTGATAACCTTTGCCAACTGACTTACTGATTATTGTATTCATGAGTATGATTACTGCTACTTGTTTCTCAGAAATTTCTCTGTTCAGTGTCTTACAATAGTACTGTGTCTATGAGTGGATGTCTGGCTGCATCAGTCCTTAGTTGCTTTACAAAACAAGGGCACAATGTTTAACTTTGTGTTGTACTCCAGAAAAAAAGGTGTCTATACAAAAATGGTATTTTCCCTCGTCATATATCTGGATTGACCTCTTCTTTTAGTCACTGTGCCTTACTGTGGGTGAAATGTTCATGTTAGGAGCCCACATGATGCTGAAAATGAGTAAATATGGGTAGGCCTTGTCTGAACTGTGCATTCCGTTGATAACTCGAACACAGATCATGATTTCATTTTCCTGAAAGGATAAAGTTTAAAAAAAAAAGGAGGTATGGCACATTGATCTCGGAACAGGGAAAGAACTGAATACAAAATAAGGTGGCATTATACTGATGAAAATGTAAAGAATATATAGTTTGCAAATACAGTTCTTGATATTTACCTTCCATACTGGTGAGTTAACTATGCTGATTTTTTTTCATTATTTTGTGAATTTCTTTGACTTGTGTTCTAAATGGCTTGACTCTCTCCCCATGTCACTTCTGTTAGTATTGTCAGTGGTTTCTAGTCAGCTGATGTACAAAGTGTATAAATCTTATATTGTTTAAGTCTTCATGTTGTATGTGCAACTTGTATATAAAGCATTTTGAAATGTATCATTTGTTGGCTTTGTCACTTTACATCACTTAAGTGTGTATACTATGGAGGTAGATTTGTTTCAATATTATGAATGAACAGCGTGAACAGATCAACAATCCGGGTGTAATTGTATAATCTATAAATATAAAACACCTTCCACAAATACAAAAAGTACATTTGCAAATTCACAAAAATATTTTAAAAATATAAAACGGATTTTTTGAATTCCACAAATAAAAAAAATATCTCAATACATCCAATTTATTTACAAATAAATGAAAAACATTTGTGAATCAATTTTCTATTTGTCAAGCGAAAAGGCGTTTGTCGATCTGAATTCTACGCTTCGTTTGTGGCTTTCACGTACCGAGTTTTGAAACTTTCTGACTGACTGAGCAAAATCGATCTGAGTAACTAGGCCACTATCTTAAAACACGTGATCACCTGCTGATGATACCATTTCCGCTTTTAAAAAATAAGAGCACTTAGTCTTCTATGTGTAGTTTTATTTTCCATAAATGATCGGCGACAAGTAACGTGCACTACGTTAACGGTTGTAAGATATGAAGTAACAGGACTCGGTTAAGGTCTTTGATAGTATGGGTGTTGGTGTTGATATTTGTTTTGTTAAGAAATGACGTATTACAATTTTATTGTTCATCTATAATATGTGGTCTACCGTTAACTACTAAACCGGCACCTGTTCCTATGGCGACAGTAAACATGCATGTTGCGGACTGAGGGAATGGAAGCAGTGTACTGGATTATTTTACACTGTGATGATGATGACGATATAATGTAAATAGACCACATTTCATACCCACCCAACCTGTAAAGAGATAACTGGTGTCATTTGTTTACCATTGAGTTTATTGTAATCATTCAGTCCATTTCCTAGGCCTATTTACAGCATAATAGGTATTTTCTACATGTAGGCTATAATCAGTTGGCAATTATCGTCAAAGTCCTGTGCAGTCAGTGGACCTGCCAACTCATCTCTTACAAGTGGTAATAGCAAGGCCGGCACAAGGCTTAAGCGAAATAAGCGACCATACTATATTATAACTTTTATGACCTTACCATACTATGATGCTTTTATGCCTTACAATACTATAATGTTATCATGCCTTACTATAGATAGACTTTGTGATGAGACGAGACAGTCGTTCAGTGATTAGAACTGTTGCTTTACACTGAGAATTCTTAGGATTCGAACCCCGGGCCTAGAGCGTTTCTGTGTGAAGTTTGCATGTTGACCCTATACCTGCATGGGTTCCATCCGGGTAATCCGACTTACTCACTTACTACATTTTTATGACTTATTATACTACGTCGGTTTTTTGACGCATTTATGCTTTATTATACTATGACGTTTTGAGAATTTTTTATGCCTTACTACACTATGACATTTTTAATGGTCAACTATACTATGACGTTTTATGCCTTACTTTACAGTTACTTTTTTATGACGTTTTTAAGCCTTATTACACTATTACGTTTTTATCACTTTTAATCCCTTAATATACTAACTCGTTTTATCACTTTTTATGCCGATGAAGTTTTTATGACTTTTTATGTCTTACTATACTATGAGGTTTTTATGACTATTTATGCATTACTATAGTATGACGTTTTTATGACATCTTATGCCTTACTATACTATGACATTTTTATGACTTTTTATGCCTTACTGTAGTATGACTTTTTATGCCTGATTATACGATGTCTTTTTTATGACTTTTTATGACTTACTATACTATGACGTTTTTATGCCTTACTATACTATGATGCTTTTATGCCTTAATATACTATGACGTATTTATGACTTTGTATACCTAACTATAGTATGACGTTTTTATGACATCTCATGCCTTACTATCCTATGTCGTTTTTATGACTTTTTATGCCTTGCTATACTATAACGTTTTTATGACTTTCCATGCTTTACTATACTATGATGTATTTAAACCTTACTATACTATAACTTTTTATCACTATAAATGCCTTATTATACTACGTCGTCCTAATGAAGTTCTTATGCCTTACAATACTATGACTTTTTATCACTTTAAATGCCTTACTATACTATGACGTTTTTATGACTATTTATGCCTAACTGTACTGTGACTTTTTATGCCTTTTTATGCCTTACTATACTATGACTTTTTATGACTTTTTATGCCTTACTATACTATGACTTTTCATGCCTTACTATACTATAACATTTTTATGCCTTACTATACTATGTTGTTTTTATGAATTTTTTTGCCTTACTGTACTATGAATTTTTATGCCTGATTATACTATGTTGTTATTATGACTTTTTATGCCTTACTATACTATGACATTTTTATGCCTTACTATATTATGACTTTTTATACCTAATTATACTATGTTGTTATTATGACTTTTTATGCCTTACTATACTATGACTTTTTATGACTTTTTATGCCTTACTATACAATGATGTTTTTATGCCTTACTATACTATGATGTATTTATGACTTTTTATGCCTTACTGTACTATGATGTTTTTATGACTATTTATGCCTTACTATAATATGACGTTTTTATTACATCTCATGCCTTACTATACTATGACGTTTTTATGCCTGATTATACTATGACTTTTTATGACTTTTATGCCTTACTATACGATGATGTTTTTATGTCTTTTTATGCCTAACTATACTATGGCGTTTTTATGATTTTCATGCTTTACTATACTATGATGTTTCAAGCCTTACTTTAGTATGACGTTTTTATGACATTTTATGCCTTACTATACTATGACGTTTTTATGCCTGATTATGCTATAACGTTTTTATGACTTTTCATGCCTTACTATGCTATGACGTTTTTATGACTCTTTATGCCTTACTATACTGTGACTTTTATGCCTTACTATACTATGACCTTTTTATGACTATTTATGCCTTACTATAATATGACGTTTTTATGACTTTTTATACCTTACTATACGATGACTTTTTTATGTCTTTTTATTCCTAACTATACTATGGCGTTTTTATGATTTTTATGCTTTACTATACTATGATGTTTCAAGCCTTACTTTACTATGACGTTTTTATGACATTTTATGCCTTACTATACTATGACGTTTTTATGCCTGATTATGCTATGACGTTTTTATGACTTTTCATGCCTTACTATACTATGACGTTTTTATGACTCTTTATGCCTTACTATACTGTGACTTTTATGCCTTACTATACTATGATGTTTTTATGACTATTTATGTCTTACTATAATATGACGTTTTTATTACATCTCATGCCTTACTATACTATGACATTTTTATGCCTGATTATACTATGACTTTTTATGATTTTTATGCCTTACTATACGATGATGTTTTTATGTCTTTTTATGCCTAACTATACTATGGCGTTTTTATGATTTTCATGCTTTACTATACTATGATGTTTCAAGCCTTACTTTACTATGACATTTTTATGACTTTTTATGACATTTTATGCCTTACTATACTATGACGTTTTTATGCCTGATTATGCTATGACATTTTTATGACTTTTCATGCCTTACTATACTATGACGTTTTTATGACTCTTTATGCCTTACTATACTGTGACGTTTATGCCTTACTATACTATGACCTTTTTATGACTATTTATTCCTTACTATAATATGACGTTTTTATGACTTTTTATACCTTACTATACGATGACTTTTTTATGTCTTTTTATTCCTAACTATACTATGGCGTTTTTATGATTTTCATGCTTTACTATACTATGATGTTTCAAGCCTTACTTTACTATGACGTTTTTATGACATTTTATGCCTTACTATACTATGACGTTTTTATGCCTGATTATGCTATGACGTTTTTATGACTTTTCATGCCTTACTATACTATGACGTTTTTATGACTCTTTATGCCTTACTATACTATGACTTTTTATGCCTTACTATACTATGACGTTTTTATGACTATTTATTCCTTACTATAATATGACGTTTTTATTACATCTCATGCCTTACTATACTATGACGATTTTATGCCTGATTATACTATGACGTTTTTATGATTTTTATGCCTTACTATACGATGATGTTTTTATGTCTTTTTATGCCTAACTATACTATGGCGTTTTTATGATTTTCATGCTTTACTATACTATGAAGTTTTTATGACTTTTTATGCCTTACTATACTATGACTTTTTATGCCTTACTATACTATGACTTTTTATGCCTTACTATACTATGACTTTTTTATGACTTTTCATGCCTTACTATACTATGTCGTTTTTATGACTTTTTATGCCTTACTATACTATGACGTTTATATGACTATTTATGCCTTACTATATTATGACTTTTTATGCTTACTATACTATGACTTTTCATGCCTTACTATAACTATGTCGTTTTTATGACTTTTTATGCCTTACTATACTATGATGTTTTTTTGACTATTTATGCTTTACTTTACTGTGACTTTTTATGCCTTACTATACTATGACTTTTTATGCCTTACTATACTATGACTTTTTCTGCCTTAATATACTGTCGTTTTTATGACTTTTTATGCCTTACTATACTATGACTTTTTATGCCTTACTATACCATGACCTTTTATGACTTTTTATGCCTTACTATACTATGACGTTTTTTTGACTTTTTATGCCTTACTATACTGTGACTTTTTATGCCTTACTATACTATGACTTTTTATGACTTTTCATGCCTTACTATACTATGTCGTTTTTATGACTTTTTATGCCTTACTATACTATGACTTTTTTATGACTTTTTATGCCTTACTATACTATGACGTTTTTATGACTTTTTATGCCTTACTATACTATGACGTTTTTATGACTTTTTCTGCCTTAATGTACTATGTCGTTTTTATGACTTTTTATGCCTTACTATACTATGACGTTTTTATGACTCTTTATGCCTTACTATACTATGACTTTTTATGCCTTACTATACTATGACGTTTTTATGACTTTTTATGCCTTACTATACTATGACTTTTTATGACTTTTTATGCCTTACTATACTATGACGTTTTTATGACTTTTTATGCCTTACTATACTATGATGTTTTTTTGACTATTTATGCCTTACTATACTATGACTTTTTATGACTTTATATGCCTTACTGTACTATGACTTTTTATGACTTTTTATGACTTTTATGCCTTACTTACTATGACTTTTTATGCTTACTATACTATGATTTTTATGCCTTACTATACTATGACGTTTTTATGACTTTTTATGCCTTACTATACAATGATGTTTTTATGCCTTACTATACTATGACTTTTTATGACTTTTATTGCCTTACTATACTATGATGTTTTTATGACTTTTTATGCCTTACTATACTATGACGTTTTTATGACTTTTCATGCCTTACTATACTATGACGTTTTTATGACTTTTTATGCCTTACTATACTATGACGTTTTTATGACTTTTATGCCTTACTATACTATGACGTTTTTATGACTTTTTATGCCTTACTATACTATGACGTTTTTATGACTTTTTATGCCTTACTATACTGTGACTTTTATGCCTTACTATACTATGACGTTTTTATGACTTTTTATGCCTTACTGTACTATGACTTTTTATACCTAATTATACTATGTTGTTTTTATGACTTTTTATGCCTTACTATACTATGACTTTTTATACCTTACTATACTATGACTTTTTATGCCTTACTATACTATGACTTTTTATGACTTTTATGCCTTACTATACTATGATGTTTTTATGACTTTTTATGCCTTACTATAATATGACGTTTTTATGACATTTTATGCCTTACTATACTATGACTTTTTATGCCTGATTATACTATAACTTTTTATGACTTTTATGCCTTAATATACTATGATGTTTTTATGACTTTTTATGCCTTACTATACTATGACTTTTTAATGCCTTACTATACCATGACTTTTTATGCCTTACTTTACTATGACTTTTTACGCCTTACTATACTATGACGTTTTTATGCCTTACTATACTATGTCGTTTTTATGACTTTTTATGCCTTACTATACTATGACTTTTTATACCTTACTATACTATGACTTTTTATGCCTTACTATACCATGACTTTTTATGACTTTTCATGCCTTACTATACTACGTCGTTTTTATGACTTTTTATGCCTTACTATACTATGACGTTTTTATGACTATTTATGCCTTACTATACTGTGACTTTTTATGACTTTTTATGCCTTACTATACCATGACTTTTTATGACTTTTCATGCCTTAATATACTATGTCGTTTTTTATGACTTTTTATGCCTTACTATACTATGACTTTTTATGCCTTACTTTACTATGACTTTTTATGACATTTTACGCCTTACTATACTATGACTTTTCATGCCTTACTATACTATGTCGTTTTTATGAATTTTTATGCCTTACTATACTATGACTTTTTATACCTTACTATACTGTGACTTTTCATGCCTTACTATACTATGACTTTTTTATGACTTTTTATGCCTTACTATACTATGACTTTTTTATGACTTTTTATGCCTTACTATACTATGACGTTTTTATGACATTTTATGCCTTACTATACTATGACATTTTATGCCTTACTATACGATGATGTTTTTATGTCTTTTTATGCCTAACTATACTATGGCGTTTTTATGATTTTCATGCTTTACTATACTATGATGTTTCAAGCCTTACTTTACTATGACTTTTTTATGACATTTTACGCCTTACTATACTATGACGTTTTTATGCCTAACTATACTATGTCGTTTTTATGACTTTTTATGCCTTACTATACTATGACTTTTTATACCTTACTATACTATGACTTTTTATGCCTTACTATACCATGACTTTTTATGACTTTTCATGCCTTACTATACTATGTCGTTTTTATGACTTTTTATGCCTTACTATACTATGACGTTTATATGACTATTTATGCCTTACTAAACTATGACTTTTCATGCCTTACTATACTATGTCATTTTTATGACTTTTTATGCCTTACTATACTATGATGTTTTTTTGACTATTTATGCTTTACTTTACTGTGACTTTTTATGCCTTACTATACTATGACTTTTTATGCCTTACTATACCATGACTTTTTATGCCTTACTATACTATGACTTTTTATGCCTTACTATACTATGACTTTTTCTGCCTTACTATACTATGTCGTTTTTATGACTTTTTATGCCTTACTATACTATGACGTTTTTATGACTATTTATGCCTTACTATACTATGACTTTTTCTGCCTTAATATACTATGTCGTTTTTATGACTTTTTATGCCATACTATACTATGACGTTTTTATGACTATGTATGCCTTACTATACTATGACTTTTTCTGTCTTAATATACTATGTTGTTTTTATGACTTTTTATGCCTTACTATACTATGACGTTTTTATGACTATTTATGCCTTATATTATGACTTTTTTCTGCCTTACTATACTATGTCGTTTTTATGACTTTTTATGCCTTACTATACTATGACTTTTAATGCCATACTAAACTATGTCGTTTTTATGACTTTTTATGCCTTAGTATACTATGTCGTTTTTATGACTTTTTATGCCTTACTATACTATGACGTTTTTATGACTTTTTATGCCTTACTATACTATGATGTTTTTTTGACTGTTTATGCTTTACTTTATTGTGACTTTTTATGCCTTACTATACTATGACTTTTTATGCCTTCCTATACTATGACCTTTTATGCCTTACTATACTATGTCGTTTTTATGACTTTTTATGCCTTAATATACTATGACGTTTTTATGACTATTTATGCCTTACTATACTATGACTTTTTCTGCCTTACTATACCATGACTTTTTATGACTTTTCATGCCTTACTATACTATGATGTTTTTTGACTATTTATGCTTTACTTTACTGTGACTTTTTATGCCTTACTATACTATGACTTTTTATGCCTTACTATACTATGTCGTTTTTATGACTTTTTATGCCTTACTATACCATGAATTTTTATGCCTTACTATACTATGACATTTTCTGCCTTAATATACTATGTCGTTTTTATGACTTTTTGTGCCTTGGTATACCGTGACTTTTTATGCCTTACTATACCATGACGTTTTTATGACTATTTATGCCTTACTATACTATGACTTTTTCTGCCTTAATATACTATGTCGTTTTTATGACTTTTTATGCCTTACTATACTATGACGTTTTTATGACTATTTATGCCTTACTATACTATGACATTTTCTGCCTTAATTTACTCTATCGTTTTTATGACTATTTATGCCTTACTAAACTATGACTTTTTATGCCTTACTATACCATGACTTTTTATGACTTTTCATGCCTTACTATACTCTGTCGTTTTTATGACTTTTTATGCCTTACTATGATGTTTTTTTGACTATTTATGCTTTACTTTACTGTGACTTTTTATGCCTTACTATACTATGACTTTTTATGCCTTACTATACCATGAATTTTTATGCCTTATTATACTATGACTTTTTATGACTTTTCATGCCTTACTATACTATGACTTTTTCTGCCTTAATATACTATGTCGTTTTTATGAATTTTTATGCCATACTATACTATGACGTTTTTATGACTATTTATGCCTTACTATACTATGACTTTTTCTGCCTTAATATACTATGTCGTTTTTATGACTTTTTATGCCTTACTATACTATGACGTTTTTATGACTATTTATGCCTTACTATACTATGACTTTTTCTGCCTTAATATACTATGTCGTTTTTATGACTTTTTATGCCTTACTATACTATGACTTTTTATGCCTTACTATACTATGTCGTTTTTATGACTTTTTATGCCTTACTATACTATGACGTTTTTATGACTATTTATGCTTTACTTTACTGTGACTTTTTATGCCTTACTATACTATGACTTTTTATGCCTTACTATACCATGAATTTTTATGCCTTATTATACTATGACTTTTTATGACTTTTCATGCCTTACTATACTATGTCGTTTTTATGACTTTTTATGCCTTACTTTACCATGACTTTTAATGCCTTACTATACTATGTCGTTTTTATGACTTTTTATGCCTTACTATACTATGACGTTTTTATGACTATTTATGCCTTACTATACTATGACTTTTTCTGCCTTAATATACTATGTCATTTTTATGACTTTTTATGCCATACTATACTATGACGTTTTTATGGCTATTTATACCTTACTATACTATGACATTTTCTGCCTTAATATACTATGTCGTTTTTATGACTTTTTATGCCTTACTATATTATGACGTTTTTATGACTATTTATGCCTTACTATACTATGACTTTTTCTGTCTTACTATACTATGTCGTTTTTATGACTTTTTATGCCTTACTATACTATGACTTTTTATGACTTTTCATGCCTTACTATAATATGACGTTTTTATGACTATTTATGCCCTACTATACTATGACTATTCCTGCCTTAATATACTATGTCGTTTTTATGACTTTTTATGCCTTACTATACGATGAATTTCTATGCCTTACTATACCATGACTTTTTATGACTTTTCATGCCTTACTATACTATGTCGTTTTTATGACATTTTCTGCCTTAATACATTATGTCCTTTTTATGACTTTTTATGCCTTACTATACTATGTTGTTTTTATGACTTTTTATACCTTACTATACTATGACTTTTTATGCCTTACTATACTATGACTTTTTCTGCCTTAATATACTATGTCGTTTTTATGACTTTTTATGCCTTAACATACTATGACGTTTTTATGACTATTTATGCCTTACTATACTATGACATTTTCTGCCTTACTATACTATGTCATTTTTATGACTTTTTATGCCTTAGTATACCATGAATTTTTATTCGTTTTTATGACTTTTTATGCCTTACTATACTATGTCGTTTTTATGACTTTTTATGCCTTACTATACTATGACTTTTTATACCTTACTATACTATGACTTTTCATGCCTTACTATACTATGACTTTTTCTGCCTTAATATACTATGTCGTTTTTATGACTTTTTATGCCTTACTATACTATGACGTTTTTATGACTATTTATGCCTTACTATACTATGACTTTTTATACCTTACTATACTATGACTTTTTATGCCTTACTATACTATGACTTTTTCTGCCTTAAAATACTATGTCGTTTTTATGACTTTTTATGCCTTACTATACTATGACGTTTTTATGACTATTTATGTCTTACTATACTATGACATTTTCTGCCTTACTATACTATGTCGTTTTTATGACTTTTTATGCCTTACTATACCATGACTTTTTATGCCGTACTATACTATGACTTTTTATGCCTTACTATACTATGTTGTTTTTATGACTTTTTATGCCTTAGTATACCATGACTTTTTATGCCTTACTATACTATGACTTTTTTTTTACTTTTTATGCCTTACTATACTAGGACGTTTTTATGACTATTTATGCCTTACTATACTATGACTTTTTCTGCCTTACTATACCATGACTTTTTATGACTTTTCATGCCTTACTATACTATGATGTTTTTTTGACTATTTATGCTTAACTTTACTGTGACTTTTTATGCCTTACTATAATATGACTTTTTATGCCTTACTATACTATGACTTTTTATGACCTTTCATGCCTTACTATACTATGTCGTTTTTATGAGTTTTTATGCCTTATTATACTATGCCGTTTTTATGACTATTTATGCCTTACTAAACTATGAATTTTTATGCCTTACTATACTATGACTTTTTATGCCTTACTATACTATGTCGTTTTTATGACTTTTTATGCCTTAGTATACCGTGACTTTTTATGCCTTACTATACTATGTCGTTTTTATGACTTTTTCTGCCTTAAAATACTATGTCGTTTTTATGACTTTTTATGCCTTACTATACTATGACGTTTTTATGACTATTTATGCCTTACTATACTGTGACTTTTTCTGCCTTAATATACTATGTCATTTTTATGACTTTTTATGCCTTACTGTAATATGACTTTTCATGCCTTACTATACTATGTCGTTTTTATGACTTTTTATGCCTTACTATACCATGACTTTTTATGCCTTACTATACTATGTCGTTTTTATGACTATTTATGCCTTACTATACTATGACTTTTTCTGCCTTAATATACTATGTCGTTTTTATGACTTTTTATGCCATACTATACTATGACGTTTTTATGACTATGTATGCCTTACTATACTATGACTTTTTCTGTCTCAATATACTATGTCGTTTTTATGACTTTTTATGCCTTACTATACTATGACGTTTTTATGACTATTTATGCCTTACTATATTATGACTTTTTTCTGCCTTACTATACTATGTCGTTTTTATGACTTTTTATGCATTACTATACTATGACTTTTTATACCTTACTATACTATGACTTTTTATGCCATACTAAACTATGTCGTTTTTATGACTTTTTATGCCTTAGTATACCGTGACTTTTTATGCCTTACTATACTATGTCGTTTTTATGACTTTTTATGCCTTACTATACTATGAAGTTTTTATGACTATTTATGCCTTACTTTAGTGTGACTTTTTATGCCTTACTATACTATGACTTTTTATGACTTTTCATGCCTTACTATACTATGACGTTTTTATGACTTTTTATGACTTTTTATGCCTTACTATACGATGAATTTTTATGCCTTACTATACCATGACTTTTTATGCCTTACTATACTATGACGTTTTTATGACTATTTATGCCTTACTATACTATGACATTTTCTGCCTTAATATACTATGTCGTTTTTATGACTTTTTATGCCTTACTATACTATGACTTTTTATGCCTTAATATACTATGTCGTTTTTATGACTTTTTATGCCTTACTATACTATGACGTTTTTATGACTATTTATGCTTTACTATACTATGACATTTTCTGCCTTAATATACTATGTCGTTTTTATGACTTTTTATGCCTTACTATACTATGACGTTTTTTTGACTATTTATGCTTTACTTAACTGTGACTTTTTATGCCTTACTATACTATGTCGTTTTTATGACTATTTATGCCTTACTATACTATGACTTTTTCTGCCTTAATATACTATGTCGTTTTTATGAATTTTTATTCCTTACTATACTATGACTTTTTATACCTTACTATACTATGACTTTTTATGCCTTACTATACTATGTCGTTTTTATGACTTTTTATGCCTTAGTATACCGTGACTTTTTATGCCTTACTATACTATGACGTTTTTATGACTATTTATGCCTTACTATACTATGACTTTTTATACCTGACTATACTATGACTTTTTCTGCCTTAATATACTATGTCGTTTTTATGACTTTTCATGCCTTATTATACTATGACGTTTTTATGACTATTTATGTCTTACTATACTATGACATTTTCTGCCTTACTATACTATGTCGTTTTTATGACTTTTTATGCCTTAGTATACCATGACTTTTTATGCCTTACTATACTATGACTTTTTTTTTACTTTTTATGCCTTACTATACTATGACGTTTTTATGACTATGTATGCCTTACTATACTATGACTTTATCTGTCTCAATATACTATGTCATTTTTATGACTTTTTATGCCTTACTATACTATGACGTTTTTTTGACTATTTATGCTTTACTTAACTGTGACTTTTTATTCCTTACTATACTATGTCGTTTTTATAATTTACTATACTATGACTTTTTATGCCTTACTATACTATGTCGTTTTTATGACTTATTATGCCTTAGTATACCGTGACTTTTTATGCCTTATTATACTATGATGTTTTTATGACTATTTATGCCTTACTATACTATGACTTTTTCTGCCTTAATATACTATGTCGTTTTTATGAATTTTTATGCCTTATTATACTATGTCGTTTTTATAATTTACTATACTATGACTTTTTATGCCTTACTATACTATGTCGTTTTTATGACTTATTATGCCTTAGTATACCGTGACTTTTTATGCCTTATTATACTATGATGTTTTTATGACTATTTATGCCTTACTATACTATGACTTTTTCTGCCTTAATATACTATGTCGTTTTTATGAATTTTTATGCCTTATTATACTATGTCGTTTTTATGAATTTTTATGCCTTACTATACTAGGACGTTTTTATGACTATTTATGCCTTACTATACTATGACTTTTTCTGCCTTACTATACCATGACTTTTTATGCCTTACTATACTATGACTTTTCATGCCTTACTATACTATGATGTTTTTTTGACTATTTATGCTTAACTATACTATGACTTTTTATGCCTTACTATACTATGACTTTTTCTGCCTTAATATACTATGTCGTTTTTATGACTTTTCATGCCTTATTATACTATGACGTTTTTATGACTATTTATGTCTTACTATACTATGACATTTTCTGCCTTACTATACTATGTCGTTTTTATGACTTTTTATGCCTTAATATACCATGACTTTTTATGCCTTACTATACTATGTCGTTTTTATGACTTTTTATGCCTTACTATACCATGAATTTTTATGCCTTATTATACTATGACTTTTTATGACTTTTCATGCCTTACTATACTATGTCGTTTTTATGACTTTTTATGCCTTACTATACTATGACGTTTTTATGACTATTTATGCCTTACTATACTATGACATTTTCTGCCTTAATATACTATGTCGTTTTTATGACTTTTTATGCTTTACTATACTATGACTTTTTATGCCATACTAAACTATGTCGTTTTTATGACTTTTTATGCCTTAGTATACCGTGACTTTTTATGCCTTACTATACTATGACGTTTTTATGACTATTTATGCCTTACTATACTATGACTTTTTCTGCCTTAATATACTATGTCGCTTTTATGACTTTTTATGCCTTACTGTACTATGACTTTTTATGACTTTTTATGCCTTACTATACTATGTCGTTTGTATGACTTTTTATGCCTTACTATACTATGACGTTTTTATGACTATTTATGCCTTACTATACTATGATGTTTTTTTGACTATTTATGCCTTACTTTACTGTGACTTTTTATGCCTTACTATACTATGACTTTTTATGACTTTTCATGCCCTACTATACTATGACGTTTTTTTGACTATTTGTGCCTTACTTTACTGTGACTTTTTATGCCTTACTATACTATGACTTTTTATGACTTTTCATGCCTTACTATACTATGTCGTTTTTATGAGTTTTTATGCCTTACTATACTATGCCGTTTTTATGACTATTTATGCCTTACTATACTATGACTTTTTCTGCCTTAATATACTATGTCGTTTTTATGAATTTTTATGCCTTACTATACTATGACTTTTTATACCTTACTATACTATGACTTTTTATGCCTTACTATACTATGTCGTTTTTATGACTTTTTATGCCATAGTATACCGTGACTTTTTATGCCTTACTATACTATGACGTTTTTATGACTATTTATGCCTTACTATACTATGACTTTTTATACCTTACTATACTATGACTTTTTATGCCTTACTATACTATGACTTTTTCTGTCTTAATATACTATGTCGTTTTTATGATTATTTATGCCTTACTATACTATGACTTTTTATGCCTTACTATACTATGACTTTTTATGCCTTACTATACTATGACGTTTTTATGACTATTTATGCCTTACTATACCATGACTTTTTCTGCCTTAATATACTGTCGTTTTTATGACTTTTTATGCCTTACTATACTATGACGTTTTTATGACTATTTATGCCTTAGTATACCATGACTTTTTATGCCTTACTATACTATGACTTTTTTTTGACTTTTTATGCCTTACTAAACTATGACTTTTTATGCCTTACTATACTATGTCGTTTTTATGAATATTTATGCCTTACTATACTATGACTTTTTATACCTTACTATACTATGACTTTTCATGCCTTACTATACTATGACGTTTTTATGACTATTTATGTCTTACTATACTATGACATTTTCTGCCTTACTATACTATGTCGTTTTTATGACTTTTTATGCCTTAGTATACCATGACTTTTTATGCCTTACTATACTATGACTTTTTTTTGACTTTTTATGCCTTACTAAACTATGACTTTTTATGCCTTACTATACCATGACATTTTCTGCCTTACTATACTATGTCGTTTTTATGACTTTTTATGCCTTACTATACTATGACTTTTCCTGTTTTAATATTCTATGTCGTTTTTATGATTTTTTATGCCTTAGTATACCATGACTTTTTATGCCTTACTATACTATGACTTTTTTTTTACTTTTTATGCCTTACTATACTATGACGTTTTTATGACTATTTATGCCTTACTATACTATGACTTTTTCTGCCTTACTATACCATGACTCTTTATGACTTTTTATGCCTTACTATACTATGACGTTTTTTTGACTTTTTATGCCTTACTAAACTATGACTTTTTATGCCTTACTATACCATGACATTTTCTGCCTTACTATACTATGTCGTTTTTATGATTTTTTATGCCTTAGTATACCATGACTTTTTATGCCTTACTATACTATGACTTTTTTTTTACTTTTTATGCCTTACTATACTATGACGTTTTTATGACTATTTATGCCTTAATATACTATGACTTTTTCTGCCTTACTATACCATGACTCTTTATGACTTTTTATGCCTTACTATACTATGACGTTTTTTTGACTATTTATGCCTTACTTTACTGTGACTTTTTATGCCTTACTATACTATGACTTTTTATGACTTTTCATGCCTTACTATACTATGTCGTTTTTATGAGTTTTTATGCCTTACTATACTATGTCGTTTTTATGACTTTTTATGCCTTAGTATACCGTGACTTTTTATGCCTTACTATACTATGACGTTTTTATGACTATTTATGCCTTACTATACTATGACTTTTTCTGCCTTAATATACTATGTCATTTATATGACTTTTTATGCCTTACTGTAATATGACTTTTCATGCCTTACTATACTATGTCGTTTTTATGACTTTTTATGCCTTACTATACCATGACTTTTTATGCCTTATTATACTATGTCGTTTTTATGACTTTTTATGCCTTACTATACTATGTCGTTTTTATGACCATTTATGCCTTACTATACTATGACTTTTTCTGCCTTAATATACTATGTCGCTTTTATGACTTTTCATGCCTTACTATACTATGTCGTTTTTATGACTTTTTATGCCTTACTATACTATGAAGTTTTTATGAGTATTTATGCCTTACTTTACTGTGACTTTTTATGCCTTACTATACTATGACTTTTTATGACTTTTCATGCCTTACTATACTATGTCGTTTTTATGACTTTTTATGCCTTACTATACTATGACGTATTTATGACTATTTATGCCTTAGTATACCATGACTTTTTATGCCTTATTATACTATGTCGTTTTTATGACTTTTTATGCCTTACTATACTATGTCGTTTTTATGACCATTTATGCCTTACTATACTATGACTTTTTCTGCCTTAATATACTATGTCGCTTTTATGACTTTTCATGCCTTACTATACTATGTCGTTTTTATGACTTTTTATGCCTTACTATACTATGAAGTTTTTATGAGTATTTATGCCTTACTTTACTGTGACTTTTTATGCCTTACTATACTATGACTTTTTATGACTTTTCATGCCTTACTATACTATGTCGTTTTTATGACTTTTTATGCCTTACTATACTGTGATGTTTTTTTGACTGTTTATGCTTTACTTTATTGTGACTTTTTATGCCTTACTATACTATGACTTTTTATGCCTTACTATACTATGTCGTTTTTATGACTTTTTATGCCTTACTATACCATGAATTTTTATGCCTTATTATACTATGACTTTTTATGACTATTTATGCCTTACTATAATATGACTTTTTCTGCCTTAATATACTATGTCGTTTTTATGAATTTTTATGCCTTACTATACTATGACTTTTTATACCTTACTATACTATGACTTTTTCTGCCTTAATATACTATGTCGTTTTTATGACTTTTCATGCCTTATTATACTATGACGTTTTTATGACTATTTATGTCTTACTATACTATGACATTTTCTGCCTTACTATACTATGTCGTTTTTATGACTTTTTATGCCTTAGTATACCATGACTTTTTATGCCTTACTATACTATGTCGTTTTTATGACTTTTTATGCCTTACTATACCATGAATTTTTATGCCTTATTATACTATGACTTTTTATGACTTTTCATGCCTTACTATACTATGTCGTTTTTATGACTTTTTATGCCTTACTATACTATGACTTTTTATGCCATACTAAACTATGTCGTTTTTATGACTTTTTATGCCTTACTATACTATGACTTTTTATGCCTTACTATACTATGACGTTTTTATGACTATTTATGCCTTACTATACTATGACTTTTTCTGCCTTAATATACTATGTCGTTTGTATGACTTTTTATGCCTTACTATACTATGACGTTTTTATGACTATTTATGCCTTACTATACTATGACGTTTTTTTGACTATTTATGCCTTACTTTACTGTGACTTTTTATGCCCTACTATACTATGACTTTTTATGACTTTTCATGCCCTACTATACTATGACGTTTTTTTGACTATTTGTGCCTTACTTTACTGTGACTTTTTATGCCCTACTATACTATGACTTTTTATGACTTTTCATGCCCTACTATACTATGACGTTTTTTTGACTATTTATGCCTTACTTTACTGTGACTTTTTATGCCTTACTATACTATGACTTTTTATGCTTTACTTTATTATGACTTTTCATGCCTTACTATACTATGTCGTTTTTATGCCTTACTATACTATGCCGTTTTTATGACTATTTATGCCTTACTAAACTATGAATTTTTATGCCTTACTATACTATGACTTTTTATGCCTTACTATACTATGTCGTTTTTATGACTTTTTATGCCTTAGTATACCGTGACTTTTTATGCCTTACTATACTATGACGTTTTTATGACTATTTATGCCTTACTATACTATGACTTTTTCTGCCTTAATATACTATGTCATTTATATGACTTTTTATGCCTTACTGTAATATGACTTTTCATGCCTTACTATACTATGTCGTTTTTATGACTTTTTATGCCTTACTATACCATGACTTTTTATGCCTTATTATACTATGTCGTTTTTATTACTTTTTATGCCTTACTATACTATGTCGTTTTTATGACTATTTATGCCTTACTATACTATGACTTTTTATGCCTTACTGTACTATGACTTTTTATGCCTTACTATACTATGTCGTTTGTATGACTTTTTATGCCTTACTATACTATGACGTTTTTATGACTATTTATGCCTTACTATACTATGACGTTTTTTTGACTATTTATGCCTTACTTTACTGTGACTTTTTATGCCTTACTATACTATGACTTTTTATGACTTTTCATGCCCTACTATACTATGTCGTTTTTATGACTTTTTATGCTTTACTATACGATGAATTTTTATGCCTTACTATACCATGACTTTTTATGACTTTTCATGCCTTACTATACTATGTCGTTTTTATGAGTTTTTATGCCTTACTATACTATGCCGTTTTTATGACTATTTATGCCTTACTAAACTATGACTTTTTATGCCTTACTATACCATGACTTTTTTTGACTTTTCATGCCTTACTATACTATGTCGTTTTTATGACTTTTTATGCCTTACTAAACCATGATGTTTTTTTGACTATTTATGCTTTACTTTACCGTGACTTTTTATGCCTAACTATACTATGACTTTTTATGCCTTAGTATACCGTGACTTTTTATGCCTTACTATACTATGACATTTTTATGACTATTTATGCCTTACTTTACTATGACTTTTTCTGCCTTTATGTACTATGTCGTTTTTATGACTTTTTATGCCTTACTATACTATGACTTTTTATGCCTTACTATACCATGACTTTTTATGACTTTTCATGCCTTACTATACTATGACGTTTTTTGACTTTCCATGCCTTACTATACTATGACGTTATTATGCCTTACTATACTATGACATTTTTATGACTATTTATGCCTTACTATACTATGAGTTTTTATGCCTTACTTTACTATGAGTTTTTATGCCTTACTATACTATGTCATTTTAATGACTTTTCATGCCTCAGTATATTATGATGTTTCTATGACTTTCCATGCTTTACTATACTATGATGTTTTTATGCCTTACTTTACTATGACATTTTTATGATCTTTCATGCTTTACTATACTATGTCGTTTTTATGACTTTTTATGTCTTACTATAATATGTATATTTATTTTTTTAAGCGAAACTTTACTTTCACTTTTATATGCTTTATTATAGAATGTCTCTTTTAATGCCTAATGCTAGTTTGACTTTTCATGCCTTACTATGCTATGACTTTTATACTCCGTTAACTCGCTCGACAATATTCAAATACAATAAACAAACAGCAACCCACAGTCCATTTCACTTACATTTACATGTCACTATGCTCTTTTTGCGTCAAAACTTAAATGAAAATGCAATCTGTCAGTCTTTTCATCAAGGCAGGTCATTAGTTCAGATGCCACTTTACATTTGTTGCCTTTCCTGGGCAGAGGCAGCTGCTTGTTTTACCAGGGCAAAAATGAAACAAAGATCCACTGTGATATGCAATATTCACTGTTATTGGAAATTTTGTGGCTACGAGGACAAGTTCAACAGAAATCTTTCACAGCAGTTGAACAGCTTCCCCCCACTCTTTGTGATGTCACTCACTCTAGTTGTGAACATTTGCACATACACACTAATGTTAAAATCCTGAAATTTCCAGAAATGAATGGGATTTCTATAGAGGTAGAGTTATCTCAATTTTTGTCTCACAAATAGATTGAATGATTACAATAAATTCAATCGTAAAGAAATGACACCAGTTATCTCTTTACAGGTTGGATGAGTAAATAAATGCGATCTATTTACAATGTATCTTCATCATCATGACAATTAAAAAAATTCCAGCACCTGGCTTTCATTCCCAGTCTGCAACATGAATATTTACTGTACATATTAACAATTAACAATAAAATTGCAATATGTAATTTCTTAAAGCAAATACGAACACCAATAGCCATATTAACAAAGATGGTGACCAGGTCCTGTCACTTCATATCTTACAACCGTTAACGTATTGCACGTTACTTGTCGCTGATTATTTAAGGGAAAAAACAACACATAGAAGACTACGTGCTCTTACTTTGAAAAGCGGAAATGGCGTCACCAGCAGGTGACCCAAGTCGATTTTGGTTCAGACTGGCGGAAAGTTTGTTTCAAAACTTCATGTGCGTAAAATTGAAATCCACAAGCATACAATTGAGATCCACAAATTCAAACTCTCTGTTTGAAAGTTGTAAATGTTAGGAAGATATTCACAAATGGTTTTCATTTAATGCTAAATGAATTGAATGTATTTACGGATCATTTTTTATTTGTGGAATTTGTTTGTGTATTTGGAAAATTCGTTTTATATTTGCAAGGTATTTTTGTGATTTAGCAAATTAGTTTTTTGTATTTGTGGAAGGTGTTTTATATCCAGAGTTTACACATTTACACATGGATTGTCGATCTGCTCACACAAACAATACTGAACAAATCTACCTCCATAGTATACCAACAAAGTACAGTATGTAACTGGTATCTAGTGCTTCAACATTTTTGAGGAAGTGACAACATACATGAGAATTTGCCATTGACAAAATTTATTTCCAGTGTTTCAGGAGTCTGTGCACACCCCTCTCACAATTAGAGGAACACAGCATTGGTACAAATGGTCCAGCTCAATGAAGTGTTTCCTCCTGCAGGGACCTCTCTCCACAGAGAAGTACCCGGCTGCCCACACCCACATAGGCCTCACGAGCAACCTCATCTCACAATACTGTACTTAATCCTGCAATCTGATGGAAATGTAAAGCAGCTAAAACATGGCATTTGTATGTACATTTAACTTACTTATTTTACAAGGAATATTTAAAATTCAAGTTCTGTTAAAATCAAAAAAATGAAAAACAGGAGGAGAAAAAAAAAAGTATAAAACATGTTAAGACCAGAGTGGAATGCCTAAGGAATGGAAGCTCGGCATTTTGTTACATTACCTGTAGAATGACTGAGAGTCGACAATAAAAATGTCATTCACAGTAACATCTTCGTGTATATAAACAAAGACAATATGGCACCCTTAACATTTCATTGTGAGGCACTTCCTATTGTGAAGAAACATGATTTTTTTCTGATGTGATTACCCATTTTCTTTTTCTTTCTCTTTGCCTAACAGATGTGTGAACCACAAACACTAAAACACAGCATAACACTTGCATCAGAGGGATGTTGTTCACTGCTCTTTAAACCACATAGCTGGGATGAATAATAACTCTTGGTTTCCATTTGCATAACTCCAGTGTCTCCTTGTCACCCTTGTACCTTTGGAAAGGCCCCTTTGACGGCAGAGCGCTTGTAAGCAGTCCACACACAGGCTGTACCAAAAACACAATTCAAGTACACAGAAAAATAGGGATATGTACACTTTAGAATGAAACACAAGCATCTAAAGCTTTTAGTCAGTATTACAGCAAGCATGTCTGTACATTCTTCATTTGGTTACTGAGAGACTCACTGACTTTGAACATCATAACTTTCTTTACACAAAAATAATTCCTCTGCAATACTAAAAATCTTTTTTACTACTTCCTATTCATCCTAGAAGTCAGTTCATCCTTAAAGCCACTTAGCTAAACCTTTATAACAATCTTAACTGTGTTCACACCTTCTTGCACATACTTCACAGACTCATTGTTTCATGAGCAACAGGTCCTCTCAATCTTCAGCATAACAGGGATTTGTAGGAGGGAGGAAGTCCTCCTGCTGACCCATCCCAAAGTCATTTGTCATTAAAAAAAAAAGAAAAAAGAATGAAATTAAAAATGGTATAAACAATATTTTGTTCCATGCCTTATATGTGAGCAAGATCAACGATCCCTGTGTGCAGTAATCTTCTTTTCACAAGCACACACACCACTTACAGACACACACTCCAGACATTTTTTTTTGTGCAACATGCTCATTCACTAACATTGGTCACACAACAGACATTACACTGACAGACTCCCACGTAAGTACACATCTCACAGATGAATAACACACACAGTCACACACGTCCAATACTTCTCACAGGTACTGATAGAATCGTGAATGGACCACCTGGGAACCAGTGAGTTTATGTGGGTGAGCGGTGGCCGAAAGGCTCAGATTTTTGCTTGGGGGGGTGTCCCCATTCAACACCTCAGCTGGACGATGTGGGAGTTCAGAAGAGGACGAGGCTCCGAAGTTTTGGGAGTTTGGGCTGCACAGCCCCCCCTGCTGTTCAGGAAAGTCCAGGCTGACCTCAGGATTGCTTGTGCGGTGGCGCTCGCGGGCAATCCAGTCCCCGATGGAGAAGTCCTGAGAGCTGCACTTCGGCTTCAGTCGGTCCACAGCTGACAGCTCCGACCGAGAGCCTGAACCAATGCCAATCTGCTGCGGCCAGTCTCCCAAAACAGACAGCTCTGCAAAGTCCCTCTGACCGCCCATCGTGTGTCTGCGTCTGATGTTCTTCTTCTTACTGCGGCCCTCTGGGGACCGGCTCCTCTGGCTGCCCACGCCGAACATGTCATCCACAGACATTCGCAGACGCACCTTTAGTCGGTCAGTGATCTTCAGCTTCCATGCAGGCTCCGTCTTATCCAGCTCACTACGAGACGAGGAGCTGAGGCTGCCAGTTGAACGGCCTTTAACTGACCCCAAAACACGTGACAGTCTGTTGGAATCTTTATCGCTCCGAGCTCCATCCAGCGAGGACTCACTGTCGGTTTTCTGTTGGGCAGCTTTCTTTCTGGAGAGTGTATCACATTCGATGAGTCTGTGGGAGGGGAGAGGTCGTGGAGCGTCTTGCAGTTCTCTCTGATCAGCTTTCCCGACAGTAAACACAGACAGGTCGCTCTCGCTGTCCGTCTCCATTGGCCTTCCCTCGCTGATGAGTTCACTTCTCTCATCGTCTGCATCATCTCCACCCCGGCTTTCGGCCACAGACTGCACTTCAGGACTGAGGGTGCTGAGCTCAGCTCCAGTCAGGAACGTCATGGAGGAGGTGGTGGAGTAGTCGGAGGTGATGGAGCAAACCTCTGCTCCCAGCCCGCAGGGGCCCGCTTCTGGCCCCAGAGCCACCATCCTGCCGCGCCTCACTCTGGGCACCGAAGCCTGAGAGCTGGTGCTGTTCATCGTACCGAGGTCGGACACTGTGTCGTCGTAGTTGGAGGGCGGGTCTGACAGAGAGGACTGGTGAGCCATCGGCATGCGGTAGCTGAGATTTGGGGAATGTGTGGGTGAGGCATAGGGGGAGCCAGTTTGAAGGGTGGAGGAAATGTGCTCTGGAGGCAGGGGGGGAGAGGGCTGCGACATCAGGCTGCTGGAGAGAGACTCTTTCCTGTTGGTTTTGTCCAGCTGCTCCTCTGAGCTGTTTCTATGCTTCTCTTTCTCACTGGCTTCATCCGTCTCCTCCTCCTCCTCCTCCTCGGTCCGGCTGTCTGGGGACCACAGAGGCTGCTGCTGAGTCTCCTCCGGGAGCTCCTTCTTGGGGAACACAGCGTCCAGGTCATCGTCTGAACTGCTTGGATGAGCTTTGTCCTTGGGCTTCTTACGTTTACGGCTTGCAAAGAAGGAGGAGCGCAGCATCTCTTTGCTACACTGATCCTTCCCTGACCCCCACAAGCCCTGCTGAGACAGAACGAAAATAGCTTTAAAAGACTCATCAACGCAAAACGGAAGAATTAAAAAAAAACAGCAAAGACAGAGGAATGAATGTGACCCTTAATGAAACAAGAGGACCATACCTTTGATTTGGAGGAGTCACTACATGCTGAATCTGCATTAAAGAGAAGAGAATCATTAGTAAAAGTCTGTCACCTCTGCAACTTGTTGAAAACAGTCAACAAGATAAAGAAACAGAAGAGGCAGATTAAATGTTTCTTCAGAGTGAAACTGACGGACACGATGATAGTAATGAGAGCAGCTTGATGAGAGCAGATGACACATTTTCGGCTCAGAGAGAGAGAGAGAGAGAGAGAGAGAGAGAGAGAGAGAAACAGGACAACGAGTAACCACACTAAGCAGTATATGGAAAAGTGGACAAAGCAGCAGAAGAGGCCTGAGATGAAGGATGATGAGAGGAAAGGAAGTGAAAACCCGGCAGTAAACCAAGACACAAAAAGCAGCTCATGCTCATGTATCGATGGAACGACGGCACATCACAGACAAACACGCCAGTCACAGAGCATCACATGTAGCCACCAACCAGCTGTGGGCATTCTTTCCCAACTCAAAGACGTCACAGAGGAGAGGGAGTGATGACTGACTGAGAGGGGCCTGAGCTGAACAGATCAGTGAGTGTGTCGTGGTAGATACAGCTGCCGCAGGCAAGCCGTAGTATGACAGACAGATTGCTCTTTCTCCAAGCTAGATAAACTCCTGTGGTGCCCTTTAACTTGTAGCCCGTCATTCTCAGCAACATAAAAGGCAAAACAAAGAGTTCACAAAATTTTCTTTTCTCACTTTTCAAAAGAAGAAAACACTCAACCTGCAGCTAATAAAAACAAGCAGACAAATAGCCCTTTTCAACCAAATAGTTTCAGGAACTATGGAACCACAGGAACTAAATTCAGGAACTCAAAGTCCCCTTTGGCCACTTGTGTTTACTTTCCACAGCATCTGAGGATCTGTGAAGATTAGGCAAATCAGATGGATGACGAATTACAATATGACAGCAGTGTTTGAGGAGCAATTTTCACACTTGACAAAACAACACTGAGTCATTGTGTTCTTTGAGTTTACTGAGGCTCTGATATTTAAATGGATGTAATGAAGACCTGCAGAGATGAAAAAAGAGACTGAAAACTCCAGACCATCTCTTCTAAAAGTAGGTGATCTGTTGAGTGTTTAATGGTTGTATATCTGTGCTTCAAAATGTGACCATGATAAACATTCAGCAAACTTTTTTGTTGGGAAATCGCAACATTTGTTTGGAACGTCAGACAAATGTCCAAACTTCATCCTTATACTGTTACAAGTGGGATCCAGAGCTTCCCTATTGTGTGAATGAAGCTGTAAGGCAAGTTGCATGAGCTGTGAGGTTGGCCAATCAACGATCTTAAGCACTGGTAACTCGCTCTGTTGTTCCTGGCCCATTAGAAAGTACTACTCTTGGAAGAAGAAACTGAATTTAGTCGAATCAAATTGTAGGTAAAATTCCTGAAGTTCCTGGGCTCCTGAAAGAGTTCCTGTAGTGGAAATGGGCTATTGAAGATATAATTTAGGTTCAAAATGTGTGTATCAGTGTATATAGCTCTGAGTTGGGTAGGGAGACTGTGATAGACATGTCAGTGATTGATGTAGGTGCTGTACATTATGTGACAGTAGGAGATGAGGAGGTATGTGGCAGTGTTTGTGTGTAGCTGACAATGTGACGTATTTTAATGTTGAATGACAACAAAGATTTTGAAATAAGGACATCACGGACGACAAACCAAACAAAAACACACAAGAGGAGGCACTTGAAAGTTAAAAAAAACTACCTGTTGCGGCAAATACTAGCACAGCTACCTGCTTGGAGCCCCGTCCTCTGCTATGTGTGCCCCTGCATCAGTCACTACATAACTTATCGGTCTGGGACGTGGTTGTATGTGTGGTTTTGCTGTTGTGTAAACGGATGTGTGCTGGGGAACATCCAGCTCAGTCCCACCACTACGACCCCACCCTCAGACATCATGACACATTATGCCACATGACCGGGAGAGAACCTGAGGTTGACCGTACCATGCTACTTGTCCTTGCGATCAGCTTAAGAGACAACAAGAGACAGCAGAAGGGCTTTCAGAGAAAGTACAGCAGCATCGCTCTGTATCCCCTCAATTTAGGGTATTGGTTTAAATATGAGACGTGCACACCACAGGAAAAATGACAAACATCGACTTCTCTTTCTTTCTTTTTTATCTTTTTTCCTCCTTTCGCCCAAATTTAAAAGAGCTGCGGGTTTCTGCAGACTAGGCAGCTACACTGGGCACAACACTCGTCCTTCTTCCTACAGTCCCAGCTGTCCATCACTGACAAAACAGAGTCCATCAGTGACATCATCGAGTGATAGACGCCGCCCACTTGGCCTGTGTCAAGATTGGGTAATGTGTGAGTGCTGGACAGGGATAAGGGAGAAAAACAACACACTACACACAGAAGGGCAGAGGTCAGAAGGGTTAAAACTTCCATCGTTTTTTTTTGTTTGTTAGATTTTCTTTGGGAAAGAACATGCCGGGATTATGTGAGAGACGAGGAGGAGGGGAAGAAAAGAACTGAAAGAAAAGGAGTCGTCGTCTCAACACAGGTAAAGCACAGGGAGAAAAAATGACTTGAGCAAGAGAAAATAAAGAGTAAAGCAAAGAAATGAACAAAAATAAAACTTGAGGACAATTTTATCTCTTTGGGCAAAAAAACGTCAACATCCAAACAAAACAGACTTTTATCCAAAAATAGATAAATTAATAAAAAAAAAAAAAAAAAAAAAAAAAGGCTGAACATACTACAAGGTATTTTTCAACAATTTTCCAATGGTTAAAAAGTATTGATTGAAAAATTACTGAAAAAGCTTGCTTTAACAGAAACACAAATAAAACTCGGCAGACTTGTTTTTGCTCAAAGCATCTAAAATTAAGGAAAACAGGCATGATGCTCTTCATCTTAGCATAAACGACTGAGACACAGCTAACATTTAATTTTATAAGTAAATAAGTCTATACAACACATTTTTTTCACTTTTATCTACTGTGTTAATGACAATTATATACAGTATTGCTGTCATGGTAAAATATTTTCTGTGGTGATGGTGGAGGACTGAGTCCTTAGAGAAAAATCCCAGTTTGTTACCTGAGACTTCGCCTGGTGATGGTGCCGTCCGTCCAATGTTGGAGAGCAGGTGGTCGATATTGGGCACAGGCTGAGACTGCACTGTGCTTTCCTGCTCAGCTGTGGTCTGGAGCAACACATGCAGGGAATAACAGAGAGACCAGAAGGAAGATAAATGACTGCACACAATACATATTTGGGGGGAAAGAGAGAATAACCACAAATAGGGCATAAAGTTGCAATTTATTAAAAGCTGCACTAATCGATCAACTGGACAGATTCATTAAATGATTTAGCTGTCAAAGGGAAAAATATCTGGCTGTCTGGCGGTCTAGTTGCTAAATGTATATGTCTGCCGTTTGGTGCTACATAGGCAGCGTACACTGGGTTCATTAGAGCTTCGTCACTGAAAGGATGGAAGCTAAGAGGGAACCAAAAGTTGTGAGGTGGAAATCCAAAAACAATGAGCTTAACAATGCTAAAATGCTCTGGACTCTGCAGAGTTTGTGATATTTGTCTGAGAGTTAAGAAATACAAGCAACGCCTTTCACCTCATTCACATTACACATAGTCATTTGAGCCATTGCTCATTCAAAAATACTGATTAGTGCAGCTTTGAATGGCCATATGTATAAACTAAACGTCTAGAGATTAGGCATCTATGATAAACATGAATGAAAATGGAAGAAAATGAATTGCCACATACAACAGGGTCCTCATCACCGTCATCAGTGAAGAACCAGTCGTATTGCTGGATTAGATTCTCAACTATCTTGCACTGGTCCGGCATGTGATTGACCATGTTGGTCATGTTGTCCTCAGAGGTTCTGACCAGCGTAGGACCAAACACTATTGCCAGGTTACGAGGCTCCATCTAAACAGATGAGTTTAAAAGAAATCAGACGTAATGAAATAATCCTCAAAGGGATACTGGATTTACATGGGAGAGGAGGTAATGATATTAACACAGACAGATCCTGTTAACAGTTGTACCTTGTTCTTTTCACAGTTGTCAGAAACCTTCTTGAGATGAGCACAGAGGAATTTCAGAGTTTCATAGTGATGAACAGGTAATTCATGGATCTGCAAGAATTGACATTAATGAACAGAGTTTCAGAGTTAATGGTATGCCTAACTGTAATGCTATAAATGCTTCTCATTTTAGATTTTTACTCACCAGCTTCTTAAGCTCCTTTAATCTCTCCACTGAGTCTTCGGTTCTGTTGGCTTCAATGAAATCAGCATACTTTTCTGTTAAATAAAACAGAATTGTTTTTTTTACATACTGTAGTCTTTGTTGGGAAGTTTATTGTACTAATTTTCAGCAACATTACAAGATTTTACCATTTGTAAACAGAGGGTCTGGAAGTTTTCGGAAAAAGGACTTTAGTAAGCTACTGATGACATTAAGGTCCCGCCATTTCTGCAGAGAAGTAAAAGATCGAGACAGCATTATAAGCAGTCCTTACTGTACAAATCAATCACTGCTAAAAGATGCTGTCAGTCAATAAAGTGGCACACTGTACTGTGCATCCCAACTGTCAGTCACTCACGTCTTCCTGGATGTCGATGTCAGTCATGCCTTTGCTGTTGAGCTCCTCCTGCATGCTGGAGATGGCGGCATTGTTCCCAGGGACCCTGTATATCCCTGTGTACTCCAGACCTCGCTCCTCCACCACTTTACAGCACACCTCCACGATCAGAGGAACAAACTGCACAGCACACAGCAGAAACACATTACATATGACAAATCAATATGTTAAATCTGAAATTTTTACAGGAACCTACATACTGTGTGAACAAGCACTGATGTGAAGTGCATGGAGTTATGTGTCATATACCTCACTGTCTCCTACAGTTAAAGTGAGCTACCCTTGCAAGAAATAACAACCACTGTCGCTGACAAGTTGATGCAAAAATCTATATTTCATGTGTTTGGAAACAACATGCTACTCACATCATCTGAATGCTAAACTACACAGCATTTTCTCTAAAATACATAAAGAAAGATGGAGACTCACCCTGTTTATCAGGGCAGGTGGACAGTCATCAAGCCGCACCCCGAATGTGACGCCAGCTGGGGTCTTTTTTTCAAAGGGCTTCCTCATGATCCCTGCGATACCAATTTTCCAAGCACCTCTGTCCCTCGGTGGACTGGAGTCATCTAACAAGGTATACATTTACATATATAACTTAGCCAAATGAGACTAGAAAGGTCATCTAACCACACTAAAAGGAACTGGTATCTACCTTTCAGCACCTTCCGCTCCTCTCCTGTTTTGGGTGAATGGGGGCTGTGAATCTTGCCGTCTGTTTTACCTCCCAGGAAGGCTTGTTTGATGCTAAGGGACTGGCGGGAGGTTTTGGGGGAAGGTTCAGACCTGCTGCTGGGCGCACTGATCCACACAAATGGCAAAAATACACATAAAGAAATATCAACATTGGGTTGGCATCAAATTAAACTAGGTAGATATGTGGCTGAGTACTGCGGATAAGCCCTGGGGAACAATGTGTAATCCAGCATACCTCATCATATTGTATTCTCTGATCTTTCGACTGATCAGGTCCTGGCTTGTTACAGTATCATTCTGTAATGACAGAAATATATAGTTAGGAAAGTCTAAGACATAAAGTTCAAATGAATTGCAGGTTAATTGGGATTTTTATTTCTAATATAACTTTCTAAATTATTACTTGACATTCCCTGTAAATCTAACAAAATTGTTTTCTTGAGATACATGAACACAAATCCTTAAACATTTCAGTAATCACTGCAGATCTAAAAACAATCAGGCAATCAGGAAGTAGTCACTTGTTTGACATACTGGCTGACAAACAGACCAGGACCAAGCCCAAAGATAAAAACAAAAGGCAAACTGCAGACAGGCCAATAATTTTAGAAATTACATCAGTTTGCCTTCAGGGCTAGGCATCCAGCTATCTTCTTCACCCAAGAGAGAATATAAAACATTATCAACTTTACCAATATGTCCAAAGACAAGTCTGCCTATACTGTATAGCCTTGCAGCAGTATGACTCACAGCATGGTCTGATGTTAAGAGGTATATTATCAGTGAAGTCTTAATATGTACACTAAATTTCCAAAACATTTCGAATCTTACCTAATCACATGCTGCCAGACATCTATCTCAGATACCAGAGTGAATTATTGCCAGAAGATATCAGCTAACGAGGCCTTGCTGAAAGGCAGCTCACTGATAGGCTCTCTGTCTAAAATGGAATTTCCCCCTCACACCCCAAGAAGTGCCACCTGCTTTTTTGTTCTGCCAGAATAGAGCAAGTTTCCAATGACACCTTATTTCACCTTTTGTTAGGCATTTTAATAAATAAAGGCTATAATCCTCTCCACATCACTGACACAGTCATTGTATTTAACTCAAAAACAGACTTTGGTTCTCTTTGTTATTAACCTGATGGGAGTGCCTGTTTTTTCTTTCAAAACTATAGTGAAGTCTGGTTTAAATGTTCTTGTTTTTCCTGTCACTGTAAGCAACTGACCACAAGTGCTAAGCTCTGCCCTGATGACAATTTACTGGATGGAATGATGACAAAACCCAGAGGGGTTACAGTCCTTTTGGATTTTAGGACTTCTGACAAATGTCTTCAAATATCTGCAGTCCCTATTCATTTGAGTTGGGGGAGAGCTGGAGGTGATGTGCAGTAGTAATCTTGACTTGGATACTCAGGTAAGCAGACAACGTGAGTCTTACTAAAACTCACCTCTTCATCTGGGTTACTGTTTTCCTGAATGACTCTGATCCAGGTCAGCATGTCGTCCCTCCCTTCTGCCTGGAACAAATACTCGCAGTCTGAAGTGGTTAGTCGCAGCACATTCTTGCGTCTTGTATCGCTATAGGAGATGTCAATCAGACAGGCCTTGATGCTGATTCGTAGTGGGTCCTCGTCAGATTGTGACGAAGCATGAGACAGAGCATCCTTCCTGTCTCTGTAGAGGGTCAGGGTGTGACCTTGTAAAACACCATACATCTGCTTCCATGATCTCATTCCTCCACTAACACGCTGCAGAGACAGAGAGAGACAGAGGAAGAGAAATACTTATATACACATCAAAACATTAATGATATGTATGGCTGGTAAATGGAGACATGACTGTACATGCATACCTTATTTTTATCTGTACTAAGCTGCCTAAAGTGCAGCAACCCTTCTTTGGAAGAATCAGCAAAGATGTCTGAAGAAGAATCCCTTCGAGATCCAGAATCCCCCGATGATTTATGTCCGTCCAGAGCCTGCAAGTGTGACAGATTGTGACGTGAAAAGTGGGGAGATTGAGAGACAAAGACAACAGGAAACAAAGATCTCTCCAAGTGGACTCAGGTGGATTTCACGGTTACATGGTCACCAAGAAACCCTAATATCAAAAATTTTTATCATTTGTGTCTCAAAACACTTCCCAAGGAAGCCAGTGAAGGTAAATTTGAGAGAGGAAAAGAAAGTTGGGATGTTCAGATTGTTCATAAAATATTTCAATTTACAGTTGGCTATCTTCTGGCTTCTATATTTAGGACAATCTTCTAGTGTTACAGCCAGATTTTTATTTACACACATGTGAAGAGGTGGCTATGTGGTCAATACACATGCATTTCAATGCCAGGTAAAACAATACCACTGTCACAAAGTACAAAAAACAATGGCATCAATATATGTGAAGACTAGAAAGGAATTCTGAGCTCTATAATGACATAAGAAAAGGGGACACGTTGTGAATAATCCTATAGTTTCTCACCTTTCTCAGGCCCCTGAGACTGGGCATATGCTTACTGGAAGATCTCCTAAAGATGTAGAAGAACAACAGAGAAAAGCTGATTTCAAGTCAGAAAGACAAGACCACACAGACTCATAACTCGATAAAAAGGATAAAAGATTTTAAAAAAAGAGAGCACTGATCTAGTACTGGACATATGCACTCACCCTCTGCCCTCCTCCTGGTAGTTATCTAGACCTTCATCGTAGGATTTTGACCGCTCTGTTTTGCTACCTGATTCAGACTCCAGCAAAGCACTTCTCAGGGACTCTATACAGGGTTAAGAAATAGGAAATTATGCCAAGTTATGAGTGTAAATGAGGGTCACATTAAGCTCCCAGAGGTGGCTTGCCTGTTTAGCTGTGGTCTAAAGAACAATTAAAGAAAACCGGTCAAATATAATATTTCAACAATAACACCATACAGTGAGTTAAGATGATTCATCTGTATTTACTGAGCGTATGAAGGTGGGAGTGCCCAAATAAATGAATTTAAAGACTACATAACACTAAACCCAAAATTCCAAAAGCTACAGGTAAAATTATTAGTTGATTGAAAGATAATCTGTGACAATTTTTTGTGTAATCATTTAGGCAGTTTCATGGAACAAAATAAAACAACCAAAAATGCCAATGACTTGTATAGTGTTCACTCTGTGCCAAGCCTTGACTCACATATCCTTCACCCAACCAACCCAATAATGTTTACCTTGGTCATGTGATAGCTGACGTCGAATGGTGGGGCAAGGTGAGCCTGGACTGGAGGGACCTGTAGCTATGGATGGTGCAACAGATATCACGGCAGAGGGTGGAATAGGAGCGGCCTCCCGGTCGACGCTGGGGCTGACTGGCTCATCTAATGATAATAAAACATTCAGTCTGAGCACAGAGTTGATATATAACTTGTGTCAAAGACGTAACTATATTACATTTGTGACGGGTGTGTTTGTCAAACTAAGCAGTATTATATTTCCATATAGAGTGTCTCATTAAGAGAAGAAAATTCAGGCCTGCTGTTTTAGGACATCTTTATATCATCTGTGAGAACAATTAAAAAACAGTCTTTCTGTGACTCCCATGGCTAACATGCCACAACACAGCTGAGAGTGGGAACAGATCATTTTATGACATGATTTTTTGAGAGAGGGAAGTTCTTTACTCTTGAGTACCGCCCACTCCTGGCACTTCAAGCCAGAAACAGCTCAGAGTACAAAGCTGCTCTCTGCAGCCGAAGGGCATTTGGAGCTAAATTTGAAAGCAACTGTCCTAATTCCAGCCTGTACCCAACTTTGAAATGGGGCAAGGCAAAAGGATGTCACCAATTCCCTAAAAGGCGTGTTTGGCTACCTTACTTAAATTATGTCCATCACTCACAAACATTATTTAGTGGTAACAACTTCAAAGTCTTCCATCTCTATCGACTCTCTCCAAAAATACAAGATGACCAGTTTCCTCCGCTGTAGTCAGCACACATCCAAGTCAATAACATACCCAAAGGGTTTAAACTCAAATACATGCAGTGAACTTTTACGTAAGAGGCACAAGTATATCACAAAGAAAAACACTGGTTTCTTCAGCTGCAGGTTTGACGCTCACACTGACAGGCCTTACATCAGGCAGCCTGGTACAGCAACACCTAAAGGGTACTATCCCAGGCCCAGACTGTTTGTCAGTAACATTCGTTCAAGTGTTCAAGACATGCTCACTTTCTTCATCTGTGAAATGAATCTAAAAAGAGACTGTAAAGCTATAAACATGTATCATAATTAACAAGCAAGGGCCAAATCCCAGGTACACAGCAAAATAGAGCAAGATCATGTCTGTAGATTAGATAAATAAAATGATGATTTGGGTTTAAGGACCAAATGACCTCACGCGACTAAGGCCCAGACCAGTGGGCTTTCAAACAGGTCATTGATGGAGGCCCAGCGATGGTGCTCAATCAGGGCACTGTTCTCCTGGGACAGGGCACCAGTCCCAGAATGGTGGTGTTGCGGCATCATCGCTGTCACTGCATGCTTTGTCTGCACCTGGACTGTTCGGCCTCCTTAACAACCAACATTACACAGACTTCTGAAGGAACAACAGAAACACTGTTGGGAAACCACAAGTGTGGTGACCTCACTGATACTAAATATACTGTACATCTAAGTTGAAACTGTCATTTCCTAAATTCAAGACCATAAACTCAGATCATAAATTTAGTATTTTGTTTAGAGACTTACATGACCTAGAGTTAGGAAAGGTGCAATAAGCATAACTTCAAAAAGCTTAATAAATCCTTGATGAGCACATGGGCACTGACAAGGCTCAGCTTAACAAGATGTTCACACAAAAACACCTGCACTGGCTCACAACTGAGGGTATTCCTCCAGTCTACTCCCATTTAAATGAACAAATAGTAATTAAAATATTGAAAAACAACTCTTAGTATAATGCAATACAAATCAACATCACAGCCTCCAGGACACCGCAAACACAGGTACAATTTCAGAAAATGACGAAGTGATTAGCCGCAGCACCTCCACAGGAACTCCAGAAGACTACTGATTAGAGTAGCAAGTCCTTTGAGCTGGAGTTCAAAAGAATCGAATCATAATCTTCTAGCTGAATTCTCTCTGGGAGGGAGAGCTTGTTGTTAGTCATTGCTACCTGCAGATCCTGTCTCATTGTTCCTGTATTATTGTGAAATATCCCTAATTTTCTTGAAATTTCTTGCCAGTTAAAACCCTAATTCATAAATACTTCAAGTAATGCTGATTCTGCAGGTTTAAGTTGTCCTTAAGACTTACTAAAAAAATTTAAGAAAGTACAATATGCAGTAAGGCCATTTCCAATCCAGCCTCTAAACCTGCTGTCATATTTACAGGGTATGAAGCCAGGGTCACAGGCAAACCATTTGAAGATTTCGACCTCGCCCTTCAGGTGGTGCCATTTAATTATCTCTTTCCATATCTTTTGGGAGTTACTCATCATAGGGTTGTTGGGATCTGAAAGACAGACTGTATAACTTTTAGCTGGTGTACCTATTATAAACTGGCAACTGAGTATAGATTGAAAGTCTAAGATTTATAGAAGTGAACCGGTCTCTGAAGATCTACCTCTGAGATTGTGAATTAATTATCTTGCAACATATGTGAGATTTATCTTACATTGAACCAATACTGAACGGCTATAAAAAAGACCCAAATTTAACTCGAAAACAAACTTCTCTCCCATGGGTCAAACTAAAAGCTTCCAGATCTGATGCTGCCTGTGACCTAGTTCCTCCATACAGTCTACCTGCAAAGTACAAAATGTTTCCTTTATGTCCTTTCCAAAACAAAAGTAGATCAGCTATCAGAGACGGGTTACCTAAGTTAGAACCAAAGCAATATGCTGACTTGGGGCTTTAAGTTTCTTTGTGCAATCAGGAACTGACCATGTCTCTGAAGAATCAGGCTAACATTACAGAAGTAACGCTAAGACTACAAAAAATTAACAAACAAAAATTAACTATGAATAACAGGATATCAACTCTTACAAAGCCCACAGTTTTTCTACATTAATTGGTATCATGGAGAGATTGGTAGTGATAGACACCCAAACATATATAATACATATATGAAGAGTGGCAGATCGCGTAGGAGTGAGACGATACAGAGACATATGTACATAAAATATTTCACACATTTTCTGACAGTAAATCTCAAACAAGAAATCTAAAGAGCCTACCCCCCCATCTGATACGCAGTTTAGCCTCCAGCAATGTAACTATAGCAATGTTCTCATCAAGGCACGCCAATAAACAGAGTTCCTATTAATTATGAATATTTCTCACTGCTGAACTGATTACAACAGATTCTCTATAACAAGCCTGAACATACTGAAAATCTTGGCAGTAAAAGTCCGACCACATTTAGAAATGTGTCTGGTGCCGTTTCCAAAAATCTGACACAAAGCAACTAAAAGCAAAAACATTCTGATAACCTCTCAAAGGTATGAGTTAAAACATTTTTTGGATTCTGCTCTGCAAAACACTTTTTATGTAGATGGTGAGACAGTCGTTTTTGAGATGACAACTAATTAATCACCAGGAAATGCATTATGGGACTACTGAAGCATAATGCAATCCATTCAGAATTCAATATATTCCAAAAGGCTTAAGCCATCCTTTACTCTGCCCCAGTTAAGCCAAACATCCCACACAACCTCTCTGAATGCCACATAACCCAATTAATAATATCTTCCCAGGAAGATTAGTTTATTTGTGAACATCTTCCCAGCACTATATACATACACCAATGATATGCTGAATCAAATTAACAATGAAACTATGAGATCTACAGGCTCCACAGTCAGTTTTTCATCCATCTATTTTAAACTGATTTCCATTAGCATCTATGGTGGAAGCCCTTTAATTAGCTACAGTGGTAGCTCTACCAGTCTGCCTCATGTTACTACTGCCTGCTGTCGTTGCCATGGCAACGTGGGCCGACAAGGCTTACAACTGATTATTCTCTTACCGATGAATGGAATGGAGTCCAGAGACTCATCCAGGTTGCTGGAGCAGGAGGTGTGACGTTGTTCCCCAAGGCGGCGTATGTGTATCTCTCGACGTGCATCGTTGGGAAGCCAGCATGCCACCACATCTGCTGTGGAATCTGTTCCTTCGTCGTTTACAGCTAGGATGTAGGAAGGGTGTCGCAGGGGGCTGGGGTTCTTTCCAGAGGGGGGCTTCTCCCTTAGAACCACTCCCGTCTCTGTTGGGCTTCGCCCATTGACCTGACTCTGGGAGTCTGGGTGAGGAGGTTTGAGGATGATAGGCCTCTGCGGCATCTGTTTTGGGGTGGAGCATGAAGATGACCTGTGTCCTACCAATGCTGCATCTCTGCTTGCCTCTACAGGCAGCATGGTTTCTGCCCACATCCTGCTCTGGCCTTGTTGGGTAGTGTGGCCTGAGAGGTTTCCTTTGACTGAAACTCTTGGATCAGCAAACGAATGTTCAGCACTTGTGCTCTTTCCAAAATGTGAGGGTCTGTCTGAGAGCATGGGTGAGGAGCGGGTCTGAAGAGAGTCTGGTCCTTTAGAGTAGAGAGGAGGGTTAGGTGCCCCCCTCATCCCACCGCTGTATCCAACAGAAGGCCTGTGGAGCATGGCGTGTCTGGGGATAGACTGTCTGCTGGGCCTTGTACCTTGGTCTGCCCTTCCATATCCTCCTCTCCTTTCACTGATTCGAGCGAGCTCTGCAGTTTCAACATAGTCTATGGAGTGTGCCCGGGCTTTGTGCACTAGGCCGTCTTGGGATACGCTTCGAGGGGCCCAGTTCCTGGCATGACCCATCCTCTCTGCACCGCTCATGCGGTCCTGCGAGGCACTGCGTGGAGCAATCTGAAAGTGCGGTGGAGGTCCTTGGTATGACCGTTCGTGGGAGGTACTCCTTCGCCGTATCCCCTTAGGGCCCCAGTCTCCCCGGGGAATGTGATGAGTAGCACTAAAGGTGGTCTGACTGGCAGCTCGCAAACTGTCCAGTCTCTCCTGGATAGTCCGACTACCATGGGAATGGATTCCTTTGTTGTCAATGTACTCCCTGTATGTCTGGTAAGTGCGCCAATCAATGTTTTGATGGTTGCCTGGGTAGTGAGGTGCCTGACCTCCATATGGAACTATCCCTGGACCACTGTGGTAGACATCAGCCTTTCGAGGGTGAGGGTACTGGGCCAGTGACCCAGGTCTCCCCCTGACAAAGACAGGGTCCATGTAATCTATCCTGTGAGATGGACCCATGCGCCCCAGATGGGCTGCATCAGGAGGAACCACCACAGTCCTCACACTGTCGTTGCGCATGCACACTGCCATCTGGCTTTTTGGATATGACTGAGGAGGAGGAGGAGGAGGAGGAGACGGGGGCACGGTGATCTCCTTGCGGTATCCATGGTCAGGAGCTGATGTTGGCCCTCGGCAGACCTGCCCCGCTGAGTCTGTCGCCTGGGCCATGCCCGTAGGCTTACAGTCTACTCTGGGGTAGCATACTGGGGGTGGATCAGGAATGTGACAGGCATTTCCGCTGTAGCTGCTTTCGCCACGGAGGTAGGCATCCTGGGAGTAGGCCTAAGGACAGAGCAACAAAGCAGTGTTATAATAGATATAGTACAAACTGCATTTGCAAGCGTGTGTAAAATTCAGCATTGTGCTACTAGATGCTTACAGAGAAGTCAAGTGTGATATTACAAATGCTACTGGATGCATGTGTGTGGGCAGCGCATGTTGCAATATGAGTGTGCGGAGGCGTTAGCAGTTCAGGGGTGTCAGTGGTCTTCATCTGCTCCTTATCTAGAGTTCTCATGGCTATGTTCACTGATCCATTGCTGATGATAGTACACCTTATAAACCAAAAAATATTTTCACTAACACAGACTTAAGATGGTCCTTCATGATAAGATTTTTGTGGTACAGTCTTTCTCAAATATTGCTGCTGTGTTCTCCAAACAGTTTTTTGCTATTAAACAACTGTGATTTTGAATATGAAGGAAAAAAAGATTAATCTACAGAAGACAAATACCTACTACAACGGCAAAGACCGTTGACCATAGATAAATGTGGAAAGGTGTTTATTAGTACCAAACTCAATATGTAGCCTGTACTGTGACAGTCTCAGCAAAGATTGTGTAACAATCATTACACAGGTTAGAAATGGCAATGAAGTAATTAACAATCAACATATCTGAACAAACATGATAACATAAAAATGGACATAAATGCGGACCGGTACTCAGTGTTTCCATTTACCCACCTCAGACTGACGGACTGTTACCATCTCTCTGTAGGGTACTCATAAAATCCTTTTTGATGAATACAAAATTAAGGCTAGAGCTTCTTCC